>NW_026856707.1:0-76462 GCF_026571515.1 Ruditapes philippinarum
TTCACGAAACTCCCACCAGAAGAAGAAGTGTTAAGAATTTCAAGTTTTAAGAACACTTTTTGATAAACATGTAAATAATAACCAAAGCTGGCAAATCTTAACAAATTAAATATGTTTCAGCAGTTAAATGAAAATTTAGTTTAAATACAATGTTAGGGGTTAAGGTTATTCTTTTGTCCCATTTATAACCTTATGGAAACACAATATATAGATATTAATTTTATGTCTTCCCTATACAAATTTTTGTACACATTCCTTGTGTTACAAGTACATTACAGGTTGTCTTACTTCAGGGTGTATACTGCATTGTCATCCTCGATATTTACCATTTTTAATATATAGGTGTCGTCATTCCTGTAAATGTAGTGTATTTGAATCCCTGTTCTCGTCCAGCATTCTACAATTGTTTTTAATGTTCGTGTTTCTACAGCTCGCTCCTCATCAGAGATTTCAATTACAACCGTAAACGCTATCATTATCACTGGTCTAAAATCACTCATTTGACCCTCGTTATTTTCACTGGCCGTTATCATTTTTCAAAATCTTTATCACAATCATAATCCCTGATGTATTCACCACCTTCACCGTTTATCACTGTATGATATAACTTTCGTTGTCAACATCGTTTATCGCTATCTTTGCACATCGTGAAAGTTCATGGCATTAAACTTCACTATCTGGATAACTTGCCACCGTTAATCACTATCACTTTCTTCTCCACCGCTATCATCACTCTTTCAGTCGTCACCCGAAATAAACTGTGCGCACCGTTATCACTACTGTGTCATCACATGTCTGGTTCATCATTATCGTGAATCACTGTTGGGTGTATCATTATCTGCACCCGTTATCAACACAATTACTATCATGTGTATTCACTTCTAATACTTATCATTATTCGTGACGATAATACATGTCTAACATCTTCCTGCATTTTTTTACTCAGAACGTGTAGCAACTTTTGCTGGCGAATTTAAAAGACTGATATCAAAATTCTGCAGCCATGTTCTTCTTCAAAGTCGTTTGAAATGTCATCATCTTGATGAACACCCTCGTACCTGGTATCATCGACATAATTTGCAGAGTTGTTGCATACAGTGCTTTGGCTCCTAGCCTCTGTAGGTGGTATACTTTTGAATAAACGGTGTAAATGTTTGTCCTGATAAATTTTGCATTGCACATTTCTTTCGTACATTTCCAATAGCTCTTTGGCTGTTAATGTTTTTTCTGCAATATGGCTTATTTAAGGTTTCTCTTATATTGTATATATGGGTTTTGTACAACGTGGTGGTTACGACTGGGATAAGCGTGTTCATGGTGTTGGACTAGGCTTCTCTGCAGATAACAAATGAAGGGGATTAAGATGTTGTTCACGGCTGTTTGGTAGTAAAAACAATTTTCAGGGCGAGGCGAAATTCACGTGGGCAACATTAACCGCCGAAATATAACAGTAGTGTTACTACATTGCTCCGCTATAACCGCGTGCAATTTTACTATAAACCATTTGCTCCGTTTTATAAGTTTTAATGAGCTCTAAATGTATCGCGCGTGTAACTAGACATGTATACACACATATCCACACATTTTGCTTTTCACCATTTACCTTTGTATACAGCGGCCCGAAGTTGTCAATCCCAGTTTGGTTATATGGTTGAGACTCCGTCACGCGCGATTGTGGTAGTTGAGGCATGTTTGGTATTTTGTAAGGCGCGCCTTCCTACCTTCGACACACTTAACATTGACGTTATACAACTTTTACTGTTGCTCTACGTTGTGGAACCCAGTATCTATAGCGAAGATAACTGAGAGTCTGTGAAACACCACAGTGTTGGAAAAAATGCTTTTGACATTTTTCCACAAGTAGCTGTGTAATTATATCATTCTTTTGGAGCAATATGTGATGTTTCGATCCCTCGGTCAAGTTTGATTGTTGGTTGTAGTCTTCCTTGACAGCGCAAAAGACCCTTTTTATCAACAAACAGGTTTAGCTGACTTTGTAAGCTATTTCTCTTTTTTAATGCATTGACGTAAATATATCAGCGTAATGATTCCGCTGCACATGAGTTATCCAAGTGTGTTCCGCTTTACTGATTTCAGTACTTGTAAGGGAACCACTTTTTGAAGGTTTTATGTTCTTCAGTTTCCGTATGAATCGCAATGTTAATGCAGTCACACAAAACAACTTCGTGATAGATGATTATTTTCTGGAGTCAATGCCAAAGGGGGATGAATTCGTATTAATTGACACTTTTCCTTCTTTAATTACACTTCGTTCTGATACAGATTGACAGGTATCGTTACTAGATCAGTTTCACATACTTTAAACCTGTTATGATGCCATTTATCTTCACATTCGCCGAGCCACTCTGCTCCATGCCACCAAAGTGTATTGTTTTTCAGATCACACACATTTGTTCCACGTGTTGCACTATCTACAGGATTTTCCGTAGACTCCACATACTCAAATGGGATATCATTTTCTTTTTCTGAACTCATCCATTTAAGAACACACTCTGTATCAGTGAAGAGATACTTTGGTTTGAACGCTAGCCTAATCTGTGCTTGCACGAATTTCATACACCTGACACCTATTAGTACTCACATGAGCTCCAATCTTTGAATTGTGATTCTCTTTATATATGCTAAACGTGATTTAGCAAATATCAACTCCACTTGTGATGAACTATTATTCCTGTGTATGTAAATTACACAAGAATATGCTTTTTCTGAAGCATCACAAAAGCGAAACCAAATTTGTTGTTTCAGATTGGTTGCCATTCTCTGGCGAAACACATCTTGAAATCTTGACGTTACATATGTTTTTCAAATCTGTTTCATTTTCATTCCACTCAATTTTCATATCATGTGGAACTTTCTTATCCCAGCTGATTCCTTTACTCCAAAGACGTTGACTAAGTAGTTTGCCCCTTAACAGCACTGGTGAAAATAATCCGGATCGTAGTGCACTGCCAATTTTTTAAGTACACTTCTTTTAGTAGTAGTTTCATCAGCATGGGTGATAGGATTTAAAGACACGGTATCTTGTTGTGAATCACAATACATTCCAAGAACTGTTAATGAATTTACTTCAGCTTTGTCTTCTTTGGGTATGAAAGCGTTGAGAATATTCAATGCCCACTCACAGATATTCATGAACGCTGTTTTGAATATTTCCTTTGCTCCGTTGTAGAACGCAATGCCTTCAAAGTCAGTATCGATATCCGTTATTAAGTTATCCACGTTTATGTTATTTTTCACTTTCTCTGCAATCTCGTTGTTGTACAACTCTTAATGAAATTGTATTGTCGCTCAATGTCAGCTACTATGGCAACTCTGCGTATCCTGAATCTAATTAACATCCCACATATATCTTGAAAAATCACAGGTCCGCGATAGATGCACTCGTTTAAACTTAGATTCTGTTTCTTAGTTTTAGCGGAAGCATCGTACACTATCCTGAGTTGTGTGGTGTTTTTCTGTGGAGTAATAACTGGTTGATGCGGGCGGTAATGTAAAAGATGTATGGAAAAAAACAAGGGATCAACAAGGATGTAACCACCCTTTTTTCCAAATGATTGTTGCCCTGGTTAAAGTTGATCGGCTACGTTACTTTGTAGTTTTTTTTTCATTAACTCTGGTTTACCACTTAAACGAGAAACAGCTGACTTTAATCGACCGATGGCAAGTTGTCTGTTGACCGGTAGGTCAAACTCTTCTTCGCGCAAGGGCCACTTAACCTGATAACGATCATTTTGAAATGTTTATGTGTCTCTGAACTTTTTCATTGCTACCTCGTCATTGGTAACGTCTATTTTATCTCTTATACCAATTGTTTCAAGGTTCCAGAAATCTTGTAAGTCAGGCTACGCTTTCATTGACGGATCCAATTTTTTAAACACATTGCTTCTTGTTACATCGTTTGCATAAGTCATTACGAACACATTCACTTCAGAAATGTCTTGTTTGTCCAGTTAGGATCCATCCAAATTTTGATGCAAGTAAGTACAAGCCTGCCTGTATCTCGGATTTACGGGTTTGGGCAACACTATTATCAAGGATGAGGTAGATGCAGTATGAGCATTTCTGATGTGGTTAGTGGTCTCGGCGTTCAGAGGGGAGAGTGTGTTCTGATAGACTCAACCACTTGTGTATAAGCATTTTCAAAACTGTTCTGACAGAGAACTTGGCACAACATTTCTCTGTAGTCTTCCACTTATTGTAGGAACTATATTAGCAGCAATAGTCATATAGCTACGGTTATTGAGTTTCAAATTTAAACTTGTTGACTATTTGTGACGCTAACCGCTCCATAGTATACGACCGCTGTGATCCTGAATCAAGTAGTAACTTTGTTGTTGCTCTAATTGAATTAGATGGATTTATTTTTCCGTCTTAGCTGTTTGCATGAGCACCATGTCATTAGATGAAATGAAAGCAGGTGTGACCGTTTTTATTTCTATTTGCTCCGCTTGAGGACTTTCTCTTAGTTCCTCAGAAATGTGCACTCTTGTTTCTTTAACTTTGAATTTATCGGAACACAGACTTCTGTGATGCGAATTTATTTTGCTACTGTAATCAACTTTGTATTTGCTCTACAATTTTGTGACTTGTGACCATCCTTAACACATATGGAACATGCTCCACGAAGTTGTCGTTTTCTTTCTTCAAGTGTCTTGAAGTTGAAACACTCATCACTCCAATGTTCTCCTTCACAATAGCGGCACTTAGTTGCATATGCTTCACGTTTCTCGAGTTTCACATCTTGTTTGGACATCACTTGTTTCTCTTTCCCATTTTCAGAAGTATCCTTAACATTTGATAAAACTAGTGCCTGAGCAGACATATTATAATGCGAAGTAAAGCTACTTCTCGGAGCATTTGTTTTGGTGAATGCATTTGTTCTGTCAAACATGCGATTTTTTGGCTTGAATTCTTGTTTTTCGGCTTGGTCTCTACTTCTTTTCTCAGCACGTTCACAAGCAATGACATACTCCCGTAATTTTGTGTTCAATATTTTACAGAACATTTCCTGTCTGCTCCGTTTTGTAACTCCAGTTGCACAAACACTTCCTCTGGTGATTTTGAGCGTATGATGGACACATATTCATCTTGATCAATGTTCTAGTTCAATACTTGTAGACTTCGAAGATGTTTTTCTATGTTATCAGACAATGTTTTCAAACTTGATACTTTGTTGTTTGCTGAAGATAGATCTGCTGATTGTAATGCAAATCAATGATTTTCTGTGGGTTTCCGAATCTATCCTTTAAGACATCCACAGCCACTAAATAATTCTCACTAGATAACACAAGGCCAGCTATTGACCTTCTGACGTCACAAAACAATAATTAAACTTTTCCACGTTTGAAATATGAGAATTGTTATGAACTGAATTCCTGAAAGAATCCCAGAATTTCACCGACCTGGTTTATCACCACCAAAGGATATCATCTCCAACTTTGGCAGTTTCTGAGCTTTTTTCTTCATGTCTCATTTCTTGTCTGAAACTAAGTTCGTTTTGCTGTTGCTTTAATTGTGCCGTCATGAGCTTTTGCATATCCTGCTGTAACGAAATAAGCGTTTCACTTGTAGGATCCTCTGGCTGAACACTTTGCAGTTTTTGTTGGTTTTGTTTTGCTTGCTTCAGTTTCCTTTGCACGCCTTCAGATTCAAGAATATTTCCATTGCAGCGTAGCATAACTCACAGTCATCCTTCACTAGCTTGTCAGTTTCTTCATCTTTCTCTGGATTCAATACAGAAGCTAACTTTTCACTCTGCATCTCCACTTTATTTATGTATGTATTGATTTTTTCAATACATTTCACAACATTTGCAATTGCTCCTCTAAATCAATCTCCAAAATGTTAGAATCAAACAGAATTTTCGCTTCATCCAAAGAAGTATATAGTATATTCTTGTACCGAGTCCTTACACCTTTCAAGTACACCACATTTGCCATGTTACTATTTCTCAGTCAGATATGTGTAAAATTCACAAACCTTGTTTTATTTTTTCATGTATTCTCCGTTAGTCACTTGTTCCTTCAGTTTTTGAATATCCGGTTTCTGCTTCTGGCGGCAGTGTCATGAATTATGACACGAATATGCCTTCCAATTTCGTTAATTACATAGATCATTGCTCCTATTAATGTATTTCATGCTTTTGTTTATTTTACTTCTCGCGGGACCAAACAATATGGGGATTTTTACCGCATCGGATTTTGTTTTTTGTTGTTAAAACAAAATTAATTCCTTCACTTTTCACTTATTTATTTTGTAAACAAAATACTTTTGTATTCAAACACTTTAATTAAATAAATTTAGTTTCCACTTTTAGTTCTATATTGAATTCACCTTCCAATACCACATGTTTTCCCTTTTTATAACACAATTTCCGCCAAAAGTAAAATAAGCAAAAGCATGAAATACATGAATAGGAGCAATAACATGTCATTACAATTTTCCGCCAATAGTAAAATAAACAAAATGCATTAATAATATGAAAGGAGCAATGATCTATGTAATTAACCAAATTGGAGCAAAGTCATAACCTATTCGTGAAATTCACGACATAAATTGGACAATGATAGCGCTGGTTCTGGTCAAACATTGGTTCTACTACACCGAAAATGATGATTCGTTTCATTAAAGGTGAAGTCAACCGTTACAATGATGTCAGTTGTTCCAGAATCGAGAGCGAATTATAAAAGTCCCTCGAATAAATTGGTGTGGTAAAAACTAGAGTTTAGAGGGCGATAGAAAATTGCTACCAGAATTCACTTTGAAGGTAAATCATTAGTTCAATCCATAAACATTCCAGACCTAGGTGTTCTAAATCAAGTCTGCGCTTATAGTACTGTGTGTCTTTTACATATAGAACCTTGCCATACGGGTTGCTGGTACGGTCTTGTCTCTCTGGTTGATAAAAGCGAGGTATCCTGATTTCGCTCGAAGATGTATCAGACTTGAGACATGTTTCTGAAAAAGCAAGGAAATCAAAGTGTACACACTCAGCTTCAATAATATCTATCTAATTTGCAATGATTTGGACATTATAAGGTAAGACAAAAAAACATGTTATTTACTATCAAATCTGACAAACAGGAAGACACTGATGAAATATTTGAAGTCGCTCAAGTTTGATAAGGCTTCCATTATAAGGAAGATTGACCATGCGGATGATAAAGCATACACCAGTACAAGAATAAAGTAACCTTAAAAGTTTTTATTTTCCTTGATTGTATACAAAGAAGGAAACGCCTGAGAGGAAATTGATGTTTTCATAAGTTGTTGACGTAATTTTCGTTTATACAAATGACTTGACACTGTGACAAACATAATCATAGTATGCAGAGGAATAAGGCCGCATGGGTGCTTGCAGGAACTTTTGTGTGATATTCATTAAGTAAATGATGTTAGAAATAGAAAGAACAGATTTGCCACAATTATGCACACGTACAACTAAAAATTTACCGGCAGGAAGTATATGCCATCTCAATAAAAACACGAAGATAAGGCTTTAGGTTTATAGATAAAGAGGAAGAATATTAGAAAAAATAAGTTGACATAAACAAGTTTTTGATGATCCAATGGAAATATGTTTTTAAAATGAGAGGAGCGTTGAGTAAGGTATTTAATAAATAAATATTCCAATGTACTTTATGACAGATATTACATATATTTCATTGTTGTTTTTATTTAAGTGGAGTACATACGTTAAGTGAGCTATTCTAAATGGAAGGGAAAAAAGTAAAGAAAGGAAACAACCATGTAAGCTGCAAGTGGTATAACTTATAACTTACTAGGCAATAAGTCAAGTGTTATCTAATGAAAAATGACATCTATTTGTAATGTGTTGTTTAAGTTGCAATTATTAAAGAAGTTATGAACAATCAATATTGCTTTCAGTCTGATCCAATACAGAAATTTACACCATGATAAAGGCGTTCACATTAAGACTGTACAAATGTAAGTCTATAGAAATGTATAAATTCCCTATAACAATATATACACATATCAAGCAATTATCTTCAAAAAGATAAATATTTCACAGAAAAATTTACACAAGATAAAGACTTTCGTATTAAGACTGTACAAATATAAGTATATAGAAAGGTATAAATTCCCTACAACATTATATACAAACATTAGGAAAATATCTTCAATTAAATTAAGTTTACATCATATGTAGAATTGCGATTATCACATTTTTACTATCATGTATGTATGTCTACCAAGTCACTAATATGCTTAAGTAATCAAAAAAAGGGTTTGTTTTTATTGAACTGATTATATAAGTAATCATCAGTAATCATAATGTTTAATGGATATATATTTTCAACAAGACACAAAGTACCTTTACTAATCAATCATTAATCATTATGAAAAATACGCATAATATTGACGATACACTCATTTTCTAATCGATCCTACGAAAAGTTCACCACGAGCACAATGTAGTTGTATCTGTTCAGTTGTAGATAAAAGTTGTTCAGATAAAATGATGGTGCATTAAACTCCGAAGATAATTATATCATAGTCTGTTTTGGGAAGCCGGTCCAGAACTTTTGACACTATTTAGGTCAATTTATAGGATGCGTTGGATTTTGTTAAACTTGACTTGACCATGACAGTTCCATGGAATGCTCAGGCACTGAGTATGTAATGCTCCTTTGCTAGCTGCCGAACCTTATAAAACAATGCATAACGCGCTCGTGTGAGGTCTAATATGTCAGAAAAACCTTGTGTTTTCAAACCCTACCCTGGCTCAATGATGTCACGGGGTCTTTCGCTGGTTTTCTTGTCAACTCGGTGTAACCTATCAATGTCTGTTTGTTTGACTTGATAAGTTAAGTATAGACAAAGCCACTATTCACAAGAAGTTGTGAAGTGAGATATATCATCATGGATATCTGAACGATTCCCGATTGGATGACTTTTATCATGTGGCGCTCCGTTATCAACTCTTTTATTCCCACGCTCGCTATCAACCCATCGATGGGTAGTGTTAAGTTGATACTTCCAACGACCACTCTGTGCTTCTGCGCTTAGTCTTGACAGTTTTTCTTTGTAATGATCTGTACAGTTTGATCGTGAAATTTGTAGATACTGTAATTTATATAAAAAATCAAATCGAACTGATGAATAATAACCTCTTTTACACTTTATAATCATGTGTTTACGTAGCATTCTTCGATGCCGTTTCACTCTGTCGGAGTAGTCTTGGTGAACAGGAAATTCATAATTTATGTCAGATTTACTATTGTTTGCACGTTTAAATTGTGCTACATACTTCGACCAGTACTTTAATTGTTTACGTTAGAAAGGATCATTTGATCTAATTGATGTATTTGTTGTTTTTTTTGTGGGCAAGGGTTTTAATTGTCAAAAATTGTCACGACTGGGAACCTGGTGAAAGCAGGCGAAGCTTGCATCATTGGTGATCGAGATGCAAATTGGGGTATAAAGGTTTGTCGTGTTACCACACCTCCATGTGTTTATGTGCCCGTGGTCGTGCTAAAATCTGGTTGTAAACGTCAGTCCGTTCTACTGCCTTGTAGATTTTCTCAAGTAATAAACCCTTGGGTTAAGGGAGACTTACACGATGTAATTACGTTATGTGGTCGTTGGTTGCTGTCAGTGTGTCACCACACATGAGTTAAATTGCGGTTACACACGTAACACGTCTGTGTTTAGTTATATAACACAAATGCAACATTTTTTACATTCTGACTTATTCTCTCTGGATGGATAAACATCACATTTGCGGTCTCCATTGTTCAGAAGTAATTTCCATTGTTTATTTAAGAAATAACATAGCCGATATACACCTTTCCGGTCGATGTTATTTCGATTCTAACACGATAAAATAAGGAAAATCACTAATGTTATTTTTCAAGCGGAAATAACTTCCGGTGCCGATTTTAGGTATAACGCTGTTCGATTTTCGCACCCTAGTGGTACGAAGATATAGAAATTATCAAACAAAAGAAATGATATGACAAAGACGTTAATTTATCAAGTTTACAACAATAAAAACTTACGTCGTATTGTGTTTACATCAGTGCCCCTTTTATCATTCTTGTAAGTATGAAATAACGTCAGCTTGTTTATGAATGAGTTGTTTACTTAGGATGACGTCATTACGCTGCTTACGGATTGGCGCCGTTTTATCAAAATATTTGTTAACTGATATGGATCAAATATGTGGCGTTAGTGTATGTGAGATATTATTTCGGTATTGTATAAAAAGAAAACATTATACGAACTGAAAATATAATTTATAATCTTTATTTTTGCTTCAAAATGCTTTGTAAACTATGCACTCGAGGGTGAAAACATAACAGCGCATATACAAGTTGTCCCTAACCGGTGTTTATTGGCAGTTTAACACCAGTTTTTTTCCTTCTTTGTCTATAGTGACAAAATCACGTGAGTGTTAGAATAATGGTTTAATTCTAGTTTTGTATAACATGTACACAACACGATATAAAATGAATGCCCATCTTGTCAAGAGACACAACAAATATTAGGTAATGTATCTGCTTATAAAAGAGACTTGTAACCAGCAGTATACTGAAGAACAGAATTTGTTATAAAGGCAACAACCCTTCAGATATAAAAAAATGTTTATATAAGAGCTAGATTGGGATTTTGCATAAGCAAAAGAGTAATGAATTAAAAGAGCACTTGACCCAAAGAAATAAGTACATTTGGTGCAGCTTTTTGTTTTTTGCTTGCTTTTATATTTTGTGTTTTGGCCTCTAGGATCAGGTCATAGTCACTGCCTCTTATAAAAATTAGTTTATAACAAAAGTAAGTAAAGAGCTATTATTGGAAACTAATTTGGGATATTTTCATTGTATTTGGTTTCGCTCTTACATTTGCTACTTGGGCCTCTATGAGCCAGAGTCACTTATTAAAAATAGACAAAAATCCGGCCAATTACTAGTGTTATGATTAAGATCTTATAATCAATCTCGGTATATAGCAGGCTTGTGTAAAGACTTCGCTTTGGATCGCTTTTTCCCCCAAGGGGCAATGTCAATATAATTAAAAATAGAAAAGTTATTTCCGTTCCGTTTAACTTGAATCTATGGCAATTTGCAACAACCAACTTTTATTTTTAAAACAGTAAATTACATATAACTTTGAAGTCCTAAACGATGTTCAAGTCCATGGGTCATCGAATTACAACTGAAACACAACTAATGGGTAAAAAATAAAGATATATTTTTCAGAATAAAATAGTTTGACATCATCTATCGACAACACATGCACCATAGTTACATCAATCTGTTTCTTGTTTTTAAACGTTCACATTTTGAAATAGAAATAAATGGCTTTTGCGGCAGGGTATCTCAGAATTTACTTTAAGATAAAATTTAATTGTCTTTTGACATGACAAATTGCAAAAAAATGACCAATAAATCGAGCCCAAGTCGTTCATCATGTGGATCTACGACAATTTATGTCTGCCTGAGAGACAATCGGAGCAGTATCTCAGCAGTTGCTATCCGCTCCTCGGGCAAGGGTAAAACTCTATATACATTGGGTCATGGCGATAAGTTATGAGTACATGTAGTTTACGTGTTCTTATTACTAGAAATATTCTGTAAATAATGATATGTGTTTTATGAAGTTTTGACATTGACCATTCGGCTACATTATATGATTTTTTGTTATATGTACAGTATACGCATGCATGTGATTACTGAAACTGAAACTGTTCTATTTAATTAAACGCCTATTTCTATATACATATTCAATGGCGTTGTACAAAAGGATAATAAAAGTATGTACATATAGATAAAAAAACAACACATATGCATGGCAAATGAACTACAAAAAATACGTTAAAGATATCAGCCGTGTAAAATATAAAGTATTAAAAACTTTAAAAAAAAAGAAGGAAATAGTTATAAAAAATAACAATAAAAAATAATTTAAAAGAAAAAAAAATTTAATGGTTTTTCAGTAAAAATTTTCAAACACATTTTCCACATCTCTATCAGTTTACAGCCCAATCACAATCTATAAAACAATGCGTAAAATCTCTAAAATAGAAGGTTTTGACATTTTTCTTAACATCCAAAGTCGAAGAACTGTCTTATATACAGAGGCAATTTATTCCAGAGAGTTGGACCAACGGTACTAAAACTTCTGTCGTTAAATGTTTTTTTTTGTTAAAGGGGACAGCAAAACAATAATCCATATTATCGACAGATCTGAGATTTGTCTTTTTATGAGCAGGCTTGTGTAACAGTTCTTGTTAGATAAACCGGAGCATTGCCCATAAAACAGTTATACATTGTACATAGTATTTTAAAATTGATCCTAGCTTTAATTGGTAAACCAAGCAGTTCCAACAAAAGTCTTTGGAACTTATCATATTTCCGCGTTTGCAAAACAAGTTTAGCGACATATTCTGGATATCGCTGTAATGTTCTGTAACTTCAAACTTTCTGAAAATGCCAATAACAATATAGCGTTGCAATAATCCAAATGTGAGATTAACAAGCGACAATACTAAGGATTTTTTGGTGAGCGTCCCTGAGTTCAGATATTGCGAATGCCTCTTTATTCTCAAATAATTTAACGATAGCAGTTCTACACTTGGGTCTTAAAACATGTGTTGAGAATCTTAAGGCCCTCGTCCCTAAGTAGGCACCTAAGTATCTTATGACACTGACATTTTGAATTTTTCACCGGCGATATGAATTTCCTTTATATTGAAACATTTTACCAAGTTGGGCTTTTACTACCAACATAATGAATTCTGTCTTAGTGGTGTTCATTTTGAGTTTATTGGCATTCATCCAGTCATTGATGATTACAGCACTGTCTTCAAAGTTGCTTTATAGCGTAAGTTCATTGGTCACTGAAGTTGGTCGAAAAGCGTTGACTAGCAATGTGGTCATCAGCAAAGCCGTACACAGATATGGATGGTGGTATCACATCAAATAGGGTTCCCGCATATGTGAGATAGAGCCACGGACCAAGACAGCTCCCCTGAGGTACACTGCATTCCAGCAATCGTGGAGTCGATTCAGTAGAATTAACACTGACGCGACAACTACGAGGTCGCAGGTACGAGTCCACCCAAGCTAACACGGTACCATTGACACCGTACTGACTGTGTAACACGTCGAGTAGAATGTTGTGGTCAACGGTGTCGAAAGCTGCACTTAGATCTATTGCAATTAGAGCTGTGAGCTACTGACGGGATATATTCTGAAAAAAAAACTCTTAAACTTTTGTACATGTTTAAGCAAAATATGCCGGGGCGCGTTCTTTATATTCGAAGACTGTACTTAAAACTTTTTTCTAAGGCAAACACAATTCATAAAAATTGCATAACCGGAAACGGCAATTTAATACCCCTTGTACATGAAATGTCAACCGCGTATGACAAACTGTCTGTATTTGACGGCACATAAGGCAATGCCACCCGACTGTCAGCGCTCCAGGTCAAGATGGTGTTTCCTGATGTCAGCGACGTCACTGGGAGTTTCTTCGATATCTGACGTGTCGTGCGTCACTTATAACTTCTCTTGTAGCGTCCGTTACATTCATTACATCTCCGATGTCTATAAATCTTCTGATTAAATAATATGTTTTTGTACCACTCTTGAGGTACATATTAGGCACTTGTGACAATTTATAGCTTTATCCTTTTTTATATTCTATTCTTTTCATCAAATTCTATTGAAAAAGATAAATAGGTAACTCTCGGCGGGAGACATTTTATTATTATAACATTATATTCTCTGACGCTCCTATTTGTAAGAAACTTTCAATGACTGCATATTAAAAAGCAAATTTGAAGTTAAGAAGGGACAATTAACTTTTTATATCCAAATTTCGGTGATCAAAATAATCCTTATAAAGTTCTTTTTATGAATTCCAAAAACTAAACCGACATTGAAGCATTCATTCAATACCGATCTTTTGTTTCTTTTGAGCTGTCATTGGAATGTTCTTTGTGTAAAAGATACCTTATATCAAAATACTTACATGTGACTGTTATAAATATCGCACGACATACCCGCCTGATTTAGCGGATATCAGAGGGAATTTCCCTTTTATAAACTAGGTTAATTATTTTTCAAAACTTTCATGTGGGCAAAAATTCGTATGACAGCATTGAATACAATTCAATGTTGGCGTGGTTAAATTAATTGAGTGGTTAAATTTACATAAAGGCGAATAGCTTAATTATTAAAAAAAGAAACTGATTTTCTTTCAATGCAAACATTTTTGTATATGCAGTATCATGGAAATTCAATTTGCTGTCAATAAAACCTGATCATATTGCAAAACAAAATCCATGTCAAACAGCAGTTAAGTATTATTATGTCGGTGAAATATCATTGTGTTGGTAAAGAAGTTCAAGGTTATTTAACATACTGATAAAGAAAAACAATGATTACAATTTTCCATGAATTCAAATTTTCTCCCAGCTTAGTTTATTTAGGAAATAGATATCAATTATGAGTGCATTGTTGTAGAATAATGCACGGTTTGAGTTATATAAGGAGGAATATAATCACGAAGGCCGATAGGCCTGAGTGATTAATTACAAAGCATTTGAACGAAAACCGTGCATTATTATAATACAATGCACGAAAAATTGATATACATATTTCCATTCTAACACGTCAAGGAAAATATATAGTTGGACTATATGTTTGGTGGTGGAATTTTTTTCGCCTCAGAGTTTCCAATAGAAACGTTTTTTTAAGGCTGTTCCGGTCGGTTGAAAATAAACGGTCGTTAAGTGTACCGTTTGCAGAAACATTTTAAATTTTGAAAACGTTGATAACTTTTGTTGTGTCTATTTTATTTCACTTTAGATTTTGCAAGCAAAAATAGAGTATTTATAGTAAATAAATGTGAAAATCCACTGGTTTGCGATCTTGAAAAAGTGTTCTTGTTTTGATTGTTTTTGTACGTGCTGTTTGGCGCTACATTGTGACGTCAGGTAAACAACACTTTAAACGTTTATACAGCGTTAACGACCGAATTAAAGATATTGGTGTTCGGATTCATTTTCTTAGTTAGACCATTTTCTTTCATTCATGATAGTTTTCAAAACAAAATTCGAGAAAAAACTGTTTTGTATTCAAACAATGTGTCTGCTTGAAAATATACAAGGAGATAATAAGAACGGCGAGTGCATTGTTGTAGAATAATGCACGCTTCTGGCCTTCTTTGTTTATATAGAAAAAAATCCGATAGTGTAAGAATGTAATACAAAACAGAAAAAAACGACAAATTAATTCATAATTAATCATAAATACAACACTAACGATATATAATATATGACTACATCGTCTTTGTTTTTGATATAATCAAACTTAAAAAATGAAGAAATATCTTGGTAAAGAAATGTTTCAAAATTACACACGCCACTTTAAATGTAAGGTTATGATATTGATAAGCCACAATTGATTCTTTTGAGTCATATTATTTGAAATATTTACGTTGTTTTCATGACTTTCGGCAAAAAATAGGTAGGTAATTGAAGGACGTCTCTGGCCGAGTGGTTCTTGACTTCAAACCACTTGCCTGTTACCGCTGTGGTTTCGGATCCCACCAACATTTTTTGAATGTGAGGAAGCTATCAGGCAAGCTTACGGAAGTCGGTGCCTCTATTTAAGTACCCGCCCGTGCCTGAAATAATGCACGGCACAAATAAAGCTGTAAAAGTCACCACAAAATCTCTTATATGTTGGTTTGGCGTAAAACTCAACCGAAAATATATCATCCTATTTGAATGACATTTCACCTCTGTAAAAGCCTATCAATTCTAGTATTCCCTTAACAACTGACAAAAGCGAACTTTAAACAAAATTGGAATCTTATCTTATTATACATAAAATAATATCTGGTGAGAATACAAAAGTCTGGTAAGCTAACATACTGTTTGAATTTATGCATGTTTTGGCTGTAGGATTAGGTTAAAAGATATTAAACTTATATTTAGAAATTAGTTGTAACAAGTTTCTAATATTATAGTTTAAACGGTGTTTGACAGTTAATTGGCAATAATTTTTTTCCTAATCGATGTGGCGTTGAAATCGCAGTACAATCAATGATTATATATTTTTTTGAAAGGCGATATTTATTATCGTATTATTATGTTTTAGAATAGCTAAGACTGATTCACATTGGTTAATGTTTGTCAAACAGGATAAATATATTAATCTCATATCTTCTTGAAATTACCTAATGTTAGATCACATTGTACAATAACGCTTCTTAATAACCGGTTATTTTGTGCATTTGTCATATACGTATCACCATTTTGTTAGTTAAATATATCAGAATGTGTAAAAAAGATTTGTAATTTCGGAAGGAACAATTACAAATAGACATTTACTGTGAAATATGTATGTGTTTGTTGATCTGTTTGTTCTTTGGATTGGACTTTTTACAGGTAAGACAATGGCTTTTAATTATGTATTTAATGTGCATGTTTTTCCTGTGTTACATTTAAAAATGTAGTTTCTTATATTTAGTAAATATATTTATATCAATTTAGAATGTATTTTTGGAGAATTGAGTACAAAGGAAATATAGGCATTAGAGATTTATTACAAATTCTAACACTATCGGAAATTGTTTCTATATAAACAAAGAAGGCCCGAAGCGTGCATTATTCTGCAACAATGCACTCGCCGTTCTTATTATCTCCCTGTGTATTTTCACATTGAGGGCGCCATTTTGTTTGAAAAATCTGATAAATAAAAGACAATTTTTTGTCGAATTTTGTTGTGCAAACTATCTACAATGAAAGAAAATGGTGTAACTAAGAAAATGAATCCGCACACCAATATCTTTAATTCAGTCGTTAACGCTATACAGACGTTTAAAGTGTTGTTACATGACGTCACAATATAGCGCCAAACAGCACGTGCAAAACAATCAAATCAAGTACGCAATTTTAATGTCGCAAACGAGTTAAGTTTTACATTTATTTCAATTTTAATAATTTGTATTTCGCTTGAAAAATTATAGAGTGAAATAAAATAAACAAACAAAGTTTTATCAACGTTTTCAAAATTCGTTATTCTTAAAATGTTTTTCTGCACACGGCAGATTTAACGACAGCCTTTAAAGAACGTTTCTATTGGAAACTCTCAGGCGAAAACAAATTTAACCACCAAACATAAAGTCCAACTTTATAATGATAATCATAATTTTTCTTGACGTGTTAGAATGGAAATAGATAAATTCTGAGTGATTATCGGCCTTCGTGATTATATTACTACGCATTTTAACGAATAACGTGCATTAATGCACTCAGAATTGATATCTATTTCCTAAGCATATGAACGATAAACGTGCATTATTGTATTACAAAGGCTAAAGATCTATTGCCATTTAAATGCCACGAGAAAGAGAATTGACAAAAATATATTTTGACCTTTGTATTTTTGTCAGATTCTCATAAACAATTATAATTGTATTATATTTTTGAGGCCGTTCTTTTGAATACATTACAGAGTTAAATCGTATACCCGTAAATGCATAGTGCGTTAGCTGCATTCCAGTTACTTCACTAGGGGATAATATAGAGCATGTTCGTTGATTGGCTACATTATGTTTTGGGTTTACGTTTTTATGATGACACGAAAAGGGATAAAGATAGAAACATCATATTCAAATGCTCGTACATTGGTTTATGTTTTCCGATAGGGAAAGTGTTTTGATTTTTGCCTATGATACCCCCTCCTACAAATAAGATAGCCTCGTGTTTTGATGCTCTCTCTGTTACTTGTTAAACATTTAAGTTAGGTTACAGCGGTATTAATGTGCATCTATTTCATGTTATTTATACCATTGTTTATAGAAAGAGAGATTTATTTTCAATTAAAAAGAAGAGCAATTTACGAAATAGGAAAGAAATTAGAAACAGTGCATCATCTATAAAAAGGGACAGAATAGTACTAATCATTTGACATTAATGTAAATACTCTAAAATAAAATGTACAGGATAGTTCTTTCCATTATAAAATAAAATGTAAAGGATAGCTCTAAATTAAAATGTACAGGATAGTTCCTTAACTTTGTAGTTTAATTCTAGTGAACAGTTTATTTTACATAAGAACGTACTAAATTTATTTTATAACTCACTGAGATATAAAAATTGTTAGGAGACCACCAATAACATTCATTATCCTGTAAGTGTACCAAAGTTACCTGAAAATATCGAAAAACACACTAAAATATAAAAATTACTAGGTACCCTTAGGTTATGATGTTCAATAAGTTTATGTGTTCAATTGATATGTTTATAATTTCAGAATTTATTATCCTTTTCTTTCTGTCGCATACCAATGATCATATTATATATTGGACACTTCTTATAGAACATCATAAACTGAGGGTACCTCATAAGTTCGGATTTCTTTTATGGTAGTGTGATTTTCGACATTTTCGAGTGCATAAGTAAACTTACAGGACTGTGAATGTAATTAGTGGTCTCGTTATTTTGGACAAAATTTTTAACTAAGTAAGTGCTTGTGTAAAATAAACTCAGTAGGTACTTAATAATTAAAATGCATTGTACTAGTGAAAAAAGCAGTTAAATTGCAAAAAAATGAGGTAAAAATACCTGTAAAACTGACTAAAATTATACAACATACTTCTAAATAATTGACAGATGTATAGAGAGACACATTAAAACAAAGCTTTGGAATTCATTCCATTTGTTATGATATAATGTATGATATGTCATGTAAAATCATCTGATGTTATAAACTTGATTACATGTAAACAATTTTCAAAACAATACAATGTTGGACAAACTAGTCAACGATGTTCCCAACTGAAACAACTACAAATGTTTCTGAACATTTTAATACCCAAGGACATACTATCCAGGATTTCTCTTTTATGCTTATTGATAAAGTTACACATCCTTAGAAAGAACTTATAAAATGGGCTTTCTGGATATACCACTCGGATACTTAACAAATGGATTGAATTCCAAAGTTTTGTTTTAATGTCTTTCTGTATACATGTACATCTGTCAATAACTAAAAAGCATTTTGCGTATATCTTAGTGAGTTTTCCTTGGTGGTTTTACTTGCAAAATGACCAATGAACATTCGTCTTTAATTCTTCGCTGGAAATTTTAGAGGAAGTTAAACTGATTTTAGACGGCATTCGACAGGAAACTGATTTAAGTTATGAACACTTGTCTGGTGATTCAGAACCTTCTGATAGTCAAAGTATTTCAAAATCCAAAGCTTTTTTCTGGGTTTGAATATCGCTTCAACGTCGACAAGGGAAAATATTGTCCATACATAAAATAATACAATAAATCAACTCGTAGTAAATTTGTTGGACTAACTCTACTGAGAGTACTGTATAACTATTTGCAACCACAACTTTGAATTTGAATTATCTAAACACATTATATAATGATACAAAAATTAAATTGCCTTATATCAAAAATATATAATTTGTTAGCAAAATAAATCCTATTCCCTAAGATTACTTTATAGTTAAAAACTCTCGGCGATGATTTACACGGTTTAAGGTAGTGATTAAAACAACTATACTATATCAATTTTAAGTCTGTTTTTGTTGATATTCAACCCGTTTTCGTTAAGTATATCGCACGCCCGACTATACTACTGAAAAGGGTTATATTAAGGAAGTATATATTTTAAATTTTGAATGCATTGTTGAAGAACAATGCACAGTTTTAGTTAAAATGCATAGAAATATAATCATAAAGGCCGATATGTGTAAGCATTAAAAACAGCAAAATTACATGAAAATTGCAGACTTATAAAGTCAAAATTCATTAAAAATTATTATATATTTCCATTCAAACATGCTAATCAAACAGAGAATTTCTTTCAAGTTTGGCTAATATGTCAGTTGTCACAAAAGGAAGACGTTTCAAAAGATAAGATAATCATAAAATCATTTTGTGCAAGGTTGTTTTACTTTTTCAACTTAACATTTTGCCCTGTTAAGCCAAATTGTTAGATCTATTTTATCACACACTATCAAAGTTATTTATTTCAACTTCGATATACTCGTATAGTTCACAACCAAATATTGTCACCATTTCAAAGGACAGGTAATCCTAAAGTTCATTTTTGTAATTTCATGCTCCTTCCATAATTATTTTTTTTTGCTTCTAATGTCAATTTCTCAAATACTATCAAAAGTAAATCACTTCAAACTTGTTCAAGTTTAAAAGGAGAGGTAACAGTAATGTCCCCTTTATATTTCAGAACGTTATGACTTCGTTCCCTCCGAAAAATTGATCGACTACTTAAAAGAAATAAACCTGTATTCTAAGATTTAACTCTTTTTTAACCTTATAAATTTAATCTTATGTTAAAAATTATAATTTTCGTCGTGATATGCTTAGTTATGTATCAATAATCCGTTTAACCCAAACTCACAAATTATTACTGAAATGAGACAAACAAAATATCAACCTTGCGACACTGCGTTTTTGTATAGTATACAAAAATTGAATATTGTGGCAATATAATGGATTTTTACACTTTCATGTCAATACTAACATTATATAATACCACAAACAGTACTTTGGCTATTCTGTAAAAAGTAAAGGGTCTTTATTAAACTTTTGTTTAGTGTAAATTCTGATTCATATATATAATGTTTTGATAAAATATCTTTAATATATCAGTTGAAAATTAAAAGGTAAGGTTAGCACAAAACTGCAAAAACATAAGTTTATAACTTTGATATATGTGCCGTTTTAATATTGTATTTAAGGGACCTTGGTTCTTCGTTTTTCCACAGGTTTTAACGCAGTTTTTTCATATCATCCGTGTCTTACAATGACAATGACAATGACAATGAGTTTATTAGTAATATAAGGCCTTCAGCCCAAAATACAATCCGAATTTCAATTTAACAAAGAGTGAATTCTAAATATATATAATAGACATAATTATGAGTATATTTACAAGTAATAAGTATAATGGTAATATTGAATATTTAAGTTGAAATAAAGGTAATATTAATTAAACATATAACATTACCTTACTTGTCTACTTCCGGGTTTGAATTTACGGTTGTTTTTTTTAATTCGTAATAGTTAAATGTATATACTATTTGGAGTATTCGATTTTAATATTGATCCATTTTCATTAACATTTAACACCGGTAACTGGGAATAATGCATTTATCACTGACTGGTGTTCCGTCAACAAAAATGCAACCAGATCTTCTTTGAGGGACATTATCGGACACTTCAACATCAAATATCTTTATAAAAAACCCAAGATAATAGTAATGATAATGCTGTTGCCTTTAAGTGTATTTTTATTTTCATAACATTTGCAACAAAAAAGCTTGAAATCTCTAAATTAAACCAGGTAGTTAAGAAAACCGAAGATAAACGAGTGCAAATTTAAACGGAACAACGAGTAAGAGTTGGAGACCTAGTTATTGTAATATATAGCATTTTTAAGGGGTAACCAGTAGATATTTTTCTATTGATCTGTGATATATTTAAATGATATTCATCATTTTACTTTTTCAATCATTTAATTCATATCTATATTTTTGATTTTTTGATTAAAGAGAATTAAGGGGTGGGGGTACAAGAAACTTGCATGCATGCGCCTTACAGCCGTGGCGTTAACAATAAGATAAATAAAATTTGCGCTTTGTTCAACTACTTTAAATATATATATTTAATGTATTATCATTACGTATATATTGTTTGGTCCACATATTGTTCGTACAAAGTCGATTTCTCATGTCTATATTTTGCTGTTAGTGGCTACAACTTTGTAATTTATGTATGGATTGTCTTCAAACTTGAGCATAATGATCTTTAAGAATAGACCTGAAAGTTAACCAAGACCTTTTTTGACCTTTACTCAAAATAGACATTGACCATGTCGGTCAAATTATTGTGTTTTTTTTTTTTTTTCATTTTTCATTTTTCGCTGTAACTGCCTATAACTTTGTTATTATTGATTGATTGACCTCGGCTCGCTTTATGACCCTGATTTTGAAGACAAAATGATTGACTTTTACTTAATAATTAATCAATGGACTATCCAAAACAACATTTCTGACAAGACCTTCTAAAGGTTGATCTGACCTTGACCTTCAGCTTCAAAGGACCTTTGCAGTCATGGTCAAATTATTGAATTTTGGTGAAATTGCCATAATTTTGTTATTTATGTACGGATTTGATTCATCTGTGGACAAAACAACACTTGTGACCAAACCGTTTATTTGTTTGCTTTTAGAAAAAAGTCAAAAAAAAGTTGACCTCAAAGCAGCATACCTTCAGCTATGTTGTTGGTTATGAAACCTAATTTTTTAAAGAGTTAAATGTACAACTAAATTGTATTTAACTTTACCTGATGCATTTTTTTAACCAAAACAATAACCTTATAACCTTATAAATTAAAATATGCAATATGAGGTCCAGAACTATGAAAATTTGTATTTCTATTATTTAAAGCCATGACAGAAGGCACCTGTTCTGACAATCTGACAGCACTATCCAACATGCCGCTTCGTCAACCAAGTAGGCTTCTGGGAGAGAATGGAAATCCTGGCATCAGTGATAATAATCTGAACTATGAGTGGTACAGTGTTGTACATAATGGATGGCAATTTATAATGATTGACTCGACGGATAAGCCCTACTATACCAACTGTTCTACATACTATCCAGTTTACTTAAGAGGTATATCTCGCAAGAAATAATATACGTAAACTTTTGCAGCTACATGTTTTTAAATTCTACGTTCATTGTTGTGATACTCTTTAACTTAATAATGATGTTTATTACCTAGCTTATAAATAGAAAATAAGCAAAATCTTAGAGCAAGCAGATTTAAGCACAATTTTCGTGCATATATAATGTAACTACAATTCTTCCTTGTAGATAAACATCCACCGGTTAATACATTAAACGAAGTACCTGTAGATGTTGTGGCCTGCAAACGTGATTATTTTTATCCCTGTGATATCAAGCATCAAGTGAAGATAAGGAAATGTGGAGATGAAATACAGTATTATCTGCCTCCAACAAAGGCCTCCAGTGCATTCTGTTTCAGTAAATTGTTTATACTCTCATTTAAATTGATAAAACATGTTAACACTTTAAATGAATATCTTTAAAGAACATACCATGTAGACCATGCGTATAAATGTGCAAATATATGTGTATTGTCTATGGGCGCAAAAGTTATGGAGCTTGCGAATTTGACCCACAATTTATCTCATTATAACGATTATGCTTGAAAGGCACTGTATGCCTCAGCATCGATTACAATTTTACTTCTTTATACAGGACAGAAACCATGATTTTTAAAACATTTAAATAACAGTTTTAAAGCTTGTTTAAAGATGATGTTAAATCAAGTGGCACAAAATGTTTGTTATTAAAGTTAGAAAATGTAAACAAAGTCATATTTGACCTCCAAACACAGACCAAAATGAAAGAGGAAAAAGAGTGTTATGGTTAAAAGCCACTGAATAACTGTAAGTAGTAATAAAAGTATATAAAAAATATAATCTTTTGAAAAATAAAAATACAAGAATTTCTGAGGTTTAATGGTCCAGTAAGCAGTCTAATCATACATTAAGTTTTTTATGAACCTTTGTATGACACATTGAAACACATTATAGATTCAAATATAGTTTGGTTTTTTCCAGGAAATTACTCCAAACTTTTCAATACCCATAATATTGCTGATGTTAATCTTGGAGACATTGGAATTGCACCAGAGCTAAAATTCACAGAAAAAACCTCACCTCTAGCTGGAGAAACTGTCAATTTTAACCCATATTTTCAGTTCAAATGTTCATTCAACGTACAAGAAGGCTATTTGTATAAAGTCAACTGGTAAGTTCCGACGAGTGTTTAATGATTAATTATTGTAACGAAGTCAATATTCAAAAAGAGGTCTTGTAAGGAATCATGGCGACTGAATAAAATTCCTTTCCCTGAAAGTAACCCTTAGGTTTGTTTTTGAGGTTTTGATTTAGATACATATGTTTTATTGTGAAGATAAAACTATAAAGTGAGAGTGTTTTTTAAGGCAGTGATTCAACAAGCAAGCAAAATAACTATTATTAATACGCTTAATTAATACAAGAGGTTGATTGTAAATCAATATTTGTATGAGTTTCAAGCTGCTGTCTTGCGTTTCAGTTAACACCTACATTTTTGCTTTTTCAATATATAATCATACTTGCGAAACTTTAAATTCTTTATTAAGATGATTCAGACCACCAGCCCATACATCACAGTAAACACAAAACATTTTTACATAATTATTATAACACATAATCACAAAAATGGTGGAAATCTACAGTAATTAACATAACAAGCACGACCTATAAATCACAATTAACACAAAACATATTTACATATTATTACACAAAATCACACATACGGTGAAAATCTACAGTAATCAACATATTAACATATATAAACAAGTATGTAAGAAGTTTTATAAATGCAAATTATAAAGAGTTACTATTTAATTTGCCTGTTCCTGCATCTTGAAGAAACGAAAAACAAGAAAAACAGGAACAAAATGAGATTATTTCAAATATGCCCTTAAATAAGGGAGATAACCTTCAAGTATTAAATCTAGATAATCTAGATTGTTGCTATAACTAATAGACATATAAAATTAATCAACATGTTAACACTGCACTTATGATGACCTCAGCTTTAGAGCATAATAAATAAACATAGCTAAACATTATATTGTCTCTTATTTTTTGGATGACATTAATACATGAAATTTGTTCAAAATTGGATTATTATAATATTTTTTATTAATACAACTTTCTCTTAGATGACTATAAGTTGGACAAACTAAAATAAAATGAAAGTCATTTTTTTTCATTTCACAAACGAAACAAAATCTTTTATTTCTATCAATACCTATGTGTCTCCCTTTTTCAATCATTAAAGAATGCGATGATGACCGAAGACATACTTAAGCATTTTATCAGAATCAGAAAAGTTTATCAAGGGATATTTTTCAATGTCAATACAGCTTCTTCGTTCATATAAATTATAGGTATGTCAACGGGGACCTTCTTGTTTCATATGGTCCAACAACAGAAATAAATGAGCTGCTTTTTCACGAGAGCGTACTTGAGGACAATTCGATAGACATGGGCTTCACTGTAAGTAACGGTTTTAAGAAATAAATAAAATACTTGTGTACTTCTCTCATACTCTACAATAATGATGTTTGTTTCTACGGATTCACAAGTGTTGAACCTTTCTCGTCTCGTTTATCATTTCTCATTACTATCTCAGGAAAACATATTTCCCACGTTAATGTTTACCACAGTTTACCACAGTTGTTTTATACATATAGAAAGTCTATAGGAAATGGGTAGAATGCATGATATGCGGACACAATATGCATGAATACTATATTCAAACAAACCTGAAAATCTTAAATTATCAAATCCTTTTAGTACGTCTTATTGATGTTTAGAAATGCACAAACTTTATGTCACATAAAAGAAAAAAAATGGTCTGAAAATCAATTTAAGTGCACATTGTTAACTAACAAGAACTATTAGTAATACAGCACGCTCGACTATTCTCAGTGCTTGATAGTAAAAGAGTCTTGATAATGTAAAATTTTCTGAGTTCACAAAAGAACCAATGTTTTTTTTAAAAATCCATGTTACAGTTATATGCCTCTCCAAGGCCTATGAAAATATGAAAATATCTGAAGTGGTACGCATACTTTCACGTAAATTCTAAGTCGAGAAAAGGGGCTTAACTCTGTCAAAAGGCTTGATAGAGTTACCTCCTCCTGTCTATAGATTGGTGGCATGATGGTGATTAAGTGTACGAAGTTTCATATGTCAATGGACTTTGAAAATATTTGAGGTGTAAAACAAACTTTAACATACATTTTGAGCCGAAAAGGGGGCATTTTTCTGTCAAAATGCTCGCGAGAGTTACCTCCTCCTGTCTAAAGGTTTGGGTCATAATGGTGAATAAGTGTGCAAAGTTTCAAAGCCATATGCAAATGGACTTTGAAAATATTTGAGGTAGTACACACATTTTAACGTAAATTCTAAGTCGAAAAGGGGGCATAATTCTGTCAAAATTCTTGATAAATAAACCTCCTCCTTTAACCATAAGAACATTAACACGTAGACCAGGAAAATAATGAATACGATTTCAAAGGAAACATAATATCAATTATATACTGACCCTTCTCAGTTTATAATCCTGAGTTAAAATTGACTGCACCGTCCCGTAGCTTATGTCGAACATCATTTTCTTACGTCTCGACGATTGACGTCACCAACGTCCTTATAACTTTCTTCTTTCAGTCTCTTCCTTAACTAACCTTTTTCCTTGATAGCCATTATCCGATTGTATGTTTTATACGGTTTCTCGCTTTGCTTTTGACAATATATTTTAATTGATCAAATTCTGGGACGTACTGACGACATCAGTTTGAACGCGCTATTACTTTTACAAGTGTTTTTTTTAATTATGACTGCCAAAGCATATGTGGTTTAATTGAAATCATATTTTCTGCCAACGTCATAGACATGACTCATGACGTTTTGGTACATTTTGAAATCTAAATGTGCAATACTGTAAAATATACGTATCTTGTAAAGCCTGTCATCAGCGCAAATTTACGCATTGCGCCGGTTGTGAGTTACAATATTTTTTAAATTCGCTGTTACGGACAATCTATTTGCGTTATCAGATTAGATATAGTATCAGTTAATAGATATTGCTTTCCAATTAAGTGTGATATATAACAACAAGTGTTAGGTCGAAATTCTTCAATTGACAGCCACAGTCCGGGTTATTTTTTTATCATCCCTTGTATTTGTTGTCCGTTTGAAGACTGAGCTGATTATGAATAAAGGTTGTGATGCTCAGATTGAGATGTATTGCCCTTGCTGACCTTCTTGTTAAGGTTAATTTCTCAAGAACTTTCAAAGATATTCACTATAAGCTCGGAAAACTTGTTCATTGACAATATTTTATTGGATTTCTAAGAGACATGTAACCCTGAAAGTAACTTTGCTGTATTATATACCTGCATTGTGTTTATCATTCATTGATTTGCTCAAAAGCCGTCACATACTTTGACTTTAAACTTTATAAACTTGTTCACTATTACGGGAGGATTCTTTGTGCAATTTTTATAATTTACATAGTTCAAGATGTCTAATTTTCTACTGTGCTTTCATCATACGTTCCACGACTTGAAAAGTGAAGCACGCTACCCCTCGGAAAGCTCTTGTGCCAATTTTCTTCAAACAACTTATCTATATTGAATTCATTTATATTTCATGCATTTTAAATAATGAAAAGAATAGTCAAAACATGGACAAGGACAAACAGTGCCATTGTTGAGAGTTGGAAAGCATTTGGAGTCACTATTACCATCATATACCACTTAGAATACATTTACAAAGTGTACGTTTTAAATTACGAGTTTGTTGTATTTAAGTATATTGCAATTATAACGTAGAATGAATTGTTTTGAAAATACTAATTAGACGCACATCAACTTTTTAAAATGACATTTGGGTACCAGATATATAGTCAACATTTCTTTTCAGACAAAACGCTTGAAATAATTTATGTGATTTTTCATTTAATGTACTGGGTCGTTGAACGGTTGTTATAACTATTAAACATAATAAAAATAATTATATTCTGTTTATTGATGATGTTTTTTGACATTTCTCTTCGCTCAAGATTTATTGTGGCGTCAGTGCTCTAACTTCTGATGGTATGGATGCCGGGGTAACAGATACGGTGTTTAGTAAAAGCTATTACGCGGGTATAAAAGTAAGTGTATTGTTTCAAAGATAAAAAACATTGTGTATGCTTTCTTAAAAATTGACTCTTATCATATACCAGCAATTACATACAATGTATTCTCCGCTCTCACATTGCAAATAATATTTAATTTGTGAAGTTACTCGGTCATTATAGTTTCTCCAGATATGAATTTATCCACTATATATCTGTGTTCAACAGAACAGTTAATACTGAATTAAAAAAACAAAAAACAAACATCATAGAGTGAGTTATTATATATATATATTATATAAAACGGACAGTATCTCACTATTGAGAAATCTGAACAAGTCTTAATTATCTTTGAAACAATGTTTTACATTGCTTAGCATAAAGTTGATTTTTAGTTATAATCGGTGAGCAAATAACACTATTCATGCGCAAAAAAAAATTATATAGAGGTCATTTTCCATTTTATTCAAGTCATTGTTACTGAATGTATATGCTTTTTTAATATTAACTGATATACCAAATTTAATCATATGTTACATATTCAGATATTATTCCATAGAATATAATTATAAAGATTTTGATTCCAAAAAAGGTCCATGATTTTCGTAATGCATCGATATTGAAACGTTTTTGAACTCATAAAATTGGCCATTTGTTATTATTTCCCATAATGAAATATGAAAAAAAATAACAAGGAATGGCGGCATACAATGAACGCATCCCCCAACACCACCGGCAAGGAGTATAGCAGGCCGCCAAACAGTACAAGGCACATGGGCAAAAAAAAAAACTGATAGGATGTTATTACAAACCTTCAAAATAAGAAATCAGGAAAACGTTAAATGTAACTAAAGATAATAATAAAATAAAAGACCTATAAAGAGATAATGGTGTAGGGGAAGGAGGTCAGAAGGACGGGTAACAGGAAGGGTAAAATTGAACAAAAGCAGAGGGTGGGAGGGAAGATACTTACCATAGACGGAAAAAACAAGAAGGGACACCAAAGTGTCACCACAACTGTATGTGGCATTAAACAAGAAAGACATTTGAAAAACTCAGAAAGGGGCCGTCTTTGGGTGCAGTCAGTAATATCATCACTGCTTGGGAGATTAAACCGGTTAATGGTGCACAAAACCTCCCTCTTAGCCCCCACATGTTCCTTTAAATGAGACAATTGTAATAAAATGAATCCCCGTCAAGTGAAATATCAAACAATTATTATGGTTACAATAATATAAGATGAGTTTTCAAATTAGCATTCAAAAAGGACAACAGAGTAGCATAAAAAATTAACTACAATGCCCTACGAAGCAAAGAAGAAGACAACAAATAAGACAAATTAGTCCCGATGAAGCGTTATGTTGTCATAAAGGAAGAAGCTTATGCTAAGTCGGTGCACCAGCGATCGGTTTAAACTCCCCACAAGTGGTTTTGCTGATGACCGTTCTAATGCAGCTGTCCCGTTTGTGTTTCATTCCAGGTGTGTTGTATATATATATATATATTGATATGTTGTGTATAGGAATATGTTCTTTGGTGATCTTGTTTTTGTTTTGTCACCAGTAAAGATTTCCTTTCCAACCCCTCGTCTTTTTTAAACATCGCACACCTGTTCTGTTTCTTGCAATTAATCCTTAATTCCTGTAGCATTCCTTTTTGTTTCCTCTTTTATATCCTTTTTTTAAATTAAAATCTTTATATCTCCGTATATGAAGGAGTAATTGGTACGTTCCTCCGATCTTTTTTCTGAATTTTTGTCCTCCTTTTCTGTTCGGTGTGCTACTAAGTGCATTGACATGTGTCTTATTTTGGGGTCCTGTTTTTGTTTTGGGTCCGGTTCGCCTGGGCTCCTTGTCGCTGGTTCTTGTTGCTGGGTCTTGTGGGGGTTGTGTTAATTGAACGCCACCTTGTTGATCTTGTTTATCATATTATTGGTCATGTCGGATACTGTATTCTGTGACCAGTGCCTTGCCTTGTTGATATTTTTTCTCATTTTATTAGATTTATTTGTAATGTAACAGATTTCCAGTACAACCATCTACATTAATAAAGGCGATACAGCCGTGGTTCAAATGACAACAACTGTACCAATAGGATGCAGATATAATGAACCATCCGTCATCAATACAGACGAAGAATGTGTTGAGAAATTCCAAATATTTAATCAAGATGCGTTTCAATGCAACAAGGCTGGTATACTAAATCATTTAATTCAACCAAACCAACGATGTTCTAATGGTTTCCAGGTACACACTCTGTAATCATTTTCTTATTCAAATCAAATGTAAGTGAATTAAAGAAGGTGCACTTCTCTACTTATATAAATATAATGTTTCATTTTATTTAATTTGCTTTGAACAGAATGGCATTTATCAAAGTAATATTCATTGCCTAGAAAGATCAATAAAAAGTCAATGTTTGATATATGTTCTGTCTGACAAACGATCTTTTAATATAATATATTTGCAGGGCTTTAGCCTTGCTTTTAGACAAATACGTCAATCATGCATATAAATGAGTATGTTACAATTTTGCTTTTCAATAGACGCTGAAAAAGGGATCAATTTGGAACCCTGACACAGTGTTCAACTTTGATATAGTAACAACCGACATAAACTATGACGACAAACGATTATTTTACCTGTTATTACAATTTCCCACCGATACAATGGGTCATCGGATATGGAGGAATTATAATTTCCCTCTGATTAAGGTATATCTATAAGCTTTGCATGCTATTGCACTTGAATTATTAAATATTAAACGTGCTGATTGATTCTGTTATATTATTTTATGTATAGCATACAGTTTCCTTCTTTCAGATATATATTTTATCTATTTTATTATTGCGTATACTCATACATGCAATTTAAATATTAAACATTAACTCATTTTTCGAAACATACTAACACAAAAGTATCAAGGTAACATTTTAAGAATAACGTTAACCACAATTATAATACCAAAACAGCATTAACTTTGTTGCTTCTTTTTTAAGGTTATTGTATCTGACAATGAAGAATACGAAAACAAGATATGCTATTCTAAATTGGATCCAAGTATGAGAACTGCCGATGGGTCGTAAGTGTTTGCATCTTGATCTCTTTGAATCGTTTTTTCCTGAATAAGATATATTTATTATTCACTTTATTAATCATCTATCTTGTTACTTTATCGTCGTATAAGTCAGATACAGTTTCTCGTCATTTCTTCAAAAGTTTCTTCTTATAGACGTGAAGAAGAAGACAGTTCTCTTAAACAAACAACAATTCAGTCTCGCCTCGGACAATTTGTTATATATCTTAGCAAACTGTCTTTTTACGTCTGCAAGAAGACACTTTTGAAGAAAAACTGGGAGTGTATCAATAACTTGCCCAAATCTGCACATTGTCTTTCCATTGACGAGTTATAATATGACCTTGACCCCATAAATCACTAGACGCTATTGTATTACGGCAAAGTTCAGTTGATAGAAACAGAAAAAGATCTACCTACTATTATGTATAAATTCGACCGCATTGCATTTTTTCACAAATGCAGTTTCTTGGGCACAGTTGTCTCTTAAAATAAACGTAATCAAATGACGTTATCATTTCTTCAATCTGCAAACAAACTAGAGGTAAATTATTTCTATTTCAATAATATTAAGCTTAACATTTTGCATTCATTTAAATGTCTTTAGATACATTTTTTCAACGATAACAATTAAGTTCATACTCAGAACAGTTAGCCAAGCATGCGTCAAATCCAAAACAATCTTTAAGTTGTTTGAGCAACTTTTATGCATCATGTTGCCTTTTACTTTCATTAATTTTTTTTGTTTCTTTGTTTGCTTTTTTTGTAGTTTATTCTTTTCTTGATTTTGTTCTTGTTTTGTTTTTAGCTCACCTGTCACAAAGTGACAGGGTGAGCTTTTGTGATCGCTTTTCGTCCGGCGTCCGTCCGTCGTCCGTCCGTCCGTCCGTAAACTTTTACTTTAAATGACATCTCCTCATAAACCAATAAGCCAATTTCATCCAAACTTCAAAGGAATGTTCCTTTGGTGGTCACCTTTAAAAATTGTTCAAAGAATTTAATTCCATGCAGAACTCTGGTTGCCATGGCAACCGAAAGAAAAAACTTTAAATATCTTCTTTTAAAAATCCTAAGAGCTAGAGCTAAGATATTCGGCATGAAACATTTTCTAATGAGTGTCTACCACGTTTGTTCAAATAAAAGCCCTGGGGTCAAAATTGGCCCCGCCCCAGGGGGTCTTTGATTTTCCCTATATGCATATAGTAAAAACTTAAAAAATCTTCTTTTAAAGAACCCAAAGAGCTAGAGCTAAGATATTTAGCATGAAACATCTTCTAATGAGTGTAAACCAAGTTTGTTCAAATAAAAGCCCTGGGGTCAAAATTGGCCCCGCCCCAAGGGGTCATTGATTTTCCCTATATGCATATAGTAAAAACTTAAATAATTTTTTTTAAAGAACTCAAAGAGCTTGAGCTAAGATTTTTAGCATGAAACATGTTCCAATGGGTGTCTACCAAGTTTGTTCAAATAAAAGCCCTGGGGTCAAAATTGGCCCCGCCCCGGGGGTCATTGATTTTCCTTATATGTGTATAGCAAAAAATTAAAAAAATCTTCTTTGAAAAAACCCAAATAGCTAGAGTTTAGATATTAAGCATGAAACATCTCCTAGTGAGTGTCTACCATGTTTGTTCAAATAAAAGCCCTTGGGTCAATATTGGCCCCGCCCCAGGGGGTCTTTGATTTTCCCTATATGCATATAGTAAAAACTTAAAAAATCTTCTTTTAAAGAACCCAAAGAGCTAGAGCTAAGATATTTAGCATGAAACATCTCCTAATGAGTGTCCACCAAGTTTGTTCAAATTAAAGCCCTGGGGTCAAAATTGGCCCCGCCCCCGGGGGTCATTGATTTTCCCTATATGCATATAGTAAAAACTTAAAAAATCTTCTTTAAAAGAACTCAAAGAGCTAGAGCTAAGATATTTAGCATGAAACATGTTCTAATTGGTGTCTACCAAGTTTGTTCAAATAAAAGCCCTGGGGTCAAAATTAGCCCCGCCCCAGGGGGTCATTGATTTTCCCTATATGCATATAGTAAAAACTTAAAAATCTTCTTTTAAAGAACTCAAAGAGCTTGAGCTAAGATATTTAGCATGAAACATGTTCTAAATGGTGTCTACCAAGTTTGTTCAAATAAAAGCCCTGGGGTCAAAATTGGCCCCGCCCGGGGGTCATTGATTTTCCTTATATGTATATAGCAAAAACTTAAAAAATCTTCTTTGAAAAAACCCAAATAGCTGGAGTTTAGATATTTAGCATGAACACGTTCTAGTGAGTGTCTACAAAGTTTGTTCAAATAAAAGCGCTGAAGTCAAAATTGGCCCCGCCCCGGGTGTTATTGATTTTCTTTATATTTGTATAGCAAAAACTTAAAAATCTTCTTTGAAAAAACCCAAATAGATAGAGTTTAGATATTAAGCATGAAAATCTTCTAGTAATTGTCTACCAAGTTTGTTCAAATAAAAGCCCTAGGGTCATAAATTGGCCCGGCCCCAGGGGTGTCATTGGTTTTAACTATATGTGTATAGTAAAAACTTTAAAAAATCTTTCTTAAAACAACCCAATGAGCTAGAGCTTAGATGTTTAACATGAAACATCTCCTTATGGGTGTCTACCAAGTTTGTTCAAATAAAAGCCCTTGGGTTAAAATTGGCCCTGCCGGGGAGGGGGGGGGGGAGGCGATAGGAGGGGGGAGGGGTAGATTGTTGTTTTTCATTATATGTGTGTAGTAAAAACTTAACATTGTGAAACATCTTCTAATGGGTGTCTTCCAAGTTTGTTCAAATAAAAGCCATGGGGTTTAAACTGGCCCCGCTCCGGGTGCCTTTATACAGGTGAGTGACCTAAGGGCCTTCATAGCCCTCTTGTTTGTTTAGAAAATATCGGCGAGTGTTATTGTGTTGTCCAGATTATAAGTGATGGATGGTGTTTTACAACTGATCTCGCTGGAAGCTTTATTTCTTCTATAACTTGTTTATGGCACACCACTTAATTAGCATAGCCATACATTTTACAGCATAATTGTAACAAATTTGAATGATTTCAGTTCGTCTCTGTGCTATTGGCAATTAAAAATCAACGATCCGTTGATATTAGGATAAAGAAACTATTGTTGCGATTTCATTATCTTTAAATTATGTTAGTGAAATTATGTTTGATACCAAGCCACGTAGGAATACTAGAAAATAAAAAATAGACGCTTTAGCTAAAGAACCTTTAAATACTCAACCATTAGAGTTATTTTACCAAAAAGTGACTTTGAACATTCCATAAGTACACTTAGATCTTCTGAATGGAAATCAAATTTGGACAAAGTGATATGTAACAAACGTCATGATAAAAATCCCTGCCTGCATGTGTCGCCATCTCTATCTATTGTTAACGGTCCTGCTCAGGTGTTTTGTCTTAGCTTAGATGTAGATTAGGACACACTTAAGTTACACATTCTCATCTTTAAAACAGGCGATGATGCTCATTTGTTGTATAGGTTGCAAAAAATATTTTCTCATTGAATGTTACGGAAATATTTGGTCACCAGTTCGAGCTTGAAAACAATCTTATTTTGTTCTTTTTGTTGTGACTTATGTTGATGTTGTTTAATATGAGACCAAAAACAAATAAACAATATTAGATACCGGTATTAATAAATAATTGCCATATTTACTTTTTTAAAATTAAAAATCAGAAATAAGATAATGTAAAAAAGTATAAGACACAGGCATAAATATAACAAAAATATTTAATTTTTAAAGTTAAAAATCAGAAATAAGATAATGTAAAAAAGTATAAGATACAGGCATAAATATAACAAAAATAGAGCAGTTTCAAAATCCTTACAGGTTAATAATAATGATAATAATAAGTTAAAAAATAAACTTTTAAGACTTGAATTTTGCGGAAAAAACTGTACAGCAGACGTTTAACAGAAAACACCCTTAACTATCTACGTCACACCGACACTTGGAAAATTATTTTGATATTTGTAAGGTATATCTGAACTGACGGCACACCACTCTATTAATATCCTTATATAGCTGTAATTTTAAATCCATATGAATTTATGAATTCATATAAGATATATTTTTACAAGGAAACAATTATACAGACCCTGACCTTAACCCGAAATTGTTACAACAAAAATGGAAGGTTGTCAAAAAAGATAATTGTGCTCCCTGTGGTCAAGTGAAAGCAAAATTGACAAAAGTAATTAGGGTTCAAAAGATTTTCATAAAGCAGCGTTTCCTCTTTCGTCTCTGTGCTATTGGCAATTAAAAATCAACGATCCGTTGATATTAGGATAAAGAAACTATTGTTGCGATTTCATTATCTTTAAATCCATGTTAGTGAAATTATGTTTGATACCAAGCCACGTAGGAATACTACAAAATAAAAAATAGACGCTTTAGCTAAAGAACCTTTAAATACTCAACCATTAGAGTTATTTTACCAAAAAGTGACTTTGAACATTCCATAAGTACACTTAGATCTTCTGAATGGAAATCAAATTTGGACAAAGTGATATGTAACAAACGTCATGATAAAAATCCCTGCCTGCATGTGTCGCCATCTCTATCTATTGTTAACGGTCCTGCTCAGGTGTTTTGTCTTAGCTTAGATGTAGATTAGGACACACTTAAGTTACACATTCTCATCTTTAAAACAGGCGATGATGCTCATTTGTTGTATAGGTTGCAAAAAATATTTTCTCATTGAATGTTACGGAAATATTTGGTCACCAGTTCGAGCTTGAAAACAATCTTATTTTGTTCTTTTTGTTGTGACTTATGTTGATGTTGTTTAATATGAGACCAAAAACAAATAAACAATATTAGATACCGGTATTAATAAATAATTGCCATATTTACTTTTTTGAAATTAAAAATCAGAAATAAGATAATGTAAAAAAGTATAAGACACAGGCATAAATATAACAAAAATATTTAATTTTTAAAGTTAAAAATCAGAAATAAGATAATGTAAAAAAGTATAAGATACAAGCATAAATATAACAAAAAAAGAGCAGTTTAAAAATCCTTACAGGTTAATAATAATGATAATAATAAGTTAAAAAATAAACTTTTAAGACTTGAATTTTGCGGAAAAAACTGTACAGCAGACGTTTAACAGAAAACACCCTTAACTATCTACGTCACACCGACACTTGGAAAATTATTTTGATATTTGTAAGGTATATCTGAACTGACGGCACACCACTCTATTAATATCCTTATATAGCTGTAATTTTAAATCCATATGAATTTATGAATTCATATAAGATATATTTTTACAAGGAAACAATTATACAGACCCTGACCTTAACCCGAAATTGTTACAACAAAAATGGAAGGTTGTCAAAAAAGATAATTGTGCTCCCTGTGGTCAAGTGAAAGCAAAATTGACAAAAGTAATTAGGGTTCAAAAGATTTTCATAAAGCAGCGTTTCCTCTTTTACCTAAACAGGTTTATCTGTTCCTGGTTAAAATATTGCTGACCCCGAAAAAAGTAAAAATTATAATGTGATATTTTAAAATTTTGAAAATGCTTGAAACTGCAGATTTTATTTGTAGGTGTATCAACGTGGAGATATTTTGATGGTATTCAAGTCATTCTGTCTGGTGATTTTTATCAACTCCCTCCTGTTACAAATAAATAATATGGTGCAAATGCGGAACTGTGTGTCGAGACAAATATATTTTAATGTTTTACCTCATTGTATTGTAGGCTTTATTTTTTAGACAAAATGACTCGTGTTTCATAAAATTAAGACAGGGACATCTTCAACACAGTAATTGGAATGAATTAAAACTTTAGATAGAGGTATTGCTCTAAACCAAGATACACTTAATTTATTTGCAAATAACTTAAAAGCCAAAATGTTAAACCATGATAAATTAAAAAATATCTGGAAACAAAGTGATCCCTCGGAAGCATTAATCACAACAAAATTACAAGAACATTGCAGACTCGGTTTGATTGAGTCTGTACATGAGGGATAATGAATACTAGCAACATCCCTCACGCCCTCTAGCACCGGCTTGAGCGATACTCAATTCTCAACACTAAATAGTGCTGGCATCAATGATCCCGAAGGACCAGAAAAATATAACAACACTGAAGTGAAGTACGGGGCACTTTTTTACAGCTGCCACATAGCACTTGACACCTGCTGTTAAAATATTGCTGACCCCGAAAAAAGTAAAAATGATAATGTGATGTTTTAAAATTTTTAAAAAGCTTGAAACTGCAGATTTTATTTGTAGGTGCACCAACGTAGAGAACAGATCTTTTGGTGGTATTCAAGTCATTCTGTCTGGTGATTTTTATCAACTCTCTTCTGTTACAAATAAATAATATGGTGCAAATGGGGAACATGTGTCGAAACAAATATTTCTTAATGTTTTAACCTCATTGTATTGTAGGCTTTTTTTTAGACAAAGTGACTCGTGTTTCATAAAATTGAGACAGGGACATCTTCAACACAGTAATTGGAACTGATTAAAACTTTAGATAGAGGTATTGCTCTAAACCAAGATTCTCTTCATTTATTTGCAAATAACTTAAAAGGCAAACTGTTCAACCATGATAAGATTAAAGTCTTTTCGTGGTGAAGTTTAAACTGTACCGCTCTACAGATGAATGTGATGTATTTTTTTCAACAAATTTCAACCATTGTCAATTTTAGTGAAACTTTAGAATAGAACTCGAGGCACAATAAAGCAAATGTCTGATGACCTCATTGCGGTTTATATTTCAAAATTTGAAATACAAATAAACTTAACCCGCCAATTGTACAAAATATAAGCCCAGTATCAAGATGCACCCTTTCAAAACGACTGCAGTTTCCACTTATTTTGTCTTTGGTAAAACAATACAAACATCTCAAGGAATGACATTACAGACGATGGTTATAGATTGTTGTGATACAAAATTTCCTGGACGGGTAGGTTTTGTATTAGGGTGTGCTTAAGATCAAATGGAAAATGCAATTAAATCGTTTAGGTTATCCTTGATAAAAGAACACCCCAGTCCAGTGAAGAAATTTTATAATTATGTCGCTAATTCTATTACGGATGACAGTACCTGTTGTAAAAAATAAACTTATTTCAAAAATAAAGGAAACTAAATCATTTGCTCCTTATTAAATTCTTCTTTGAATTTATTAAGATTAACATTATATATTGTGTTACATAGTTACATTTTTTCTCTTTCTTACATCTATTTTATTCACATAATATCGTTTTCTTATTTAGTGATATTTTTTGTTACCAAATTTAACGTTAACGTTTGGCGCGGCTTAAGACGCCGCGTTACGTCATATTTTATCTGGGCGGAAATGCAATGATCATAACAAATTTAAACACGTTCATACAGTTTATAAGCATCACGACGATACATTTAAAACGCCGCAATAGTTGAGAATTATAAACACACGACGCCAGTGTTAGTGAGAATGCGTTTATTAACGTTCCACGTTCCACGTTTGACGTTTCACGTTTCCCGTTAATAAACGAAGGAAAAACAGTGAAGAACGACAGCAAAATTGTGTCTCTTAACCCATTATTAGAAGGCGGGTTAATTCGTGTTGGGGGAAGACAGTTACTAGCAAGAAAAGAGAACTGTCTAATTATTCTTCCGAATAAACATCATATTACTAAGCTTGTAATTGAACATTATCACAAGTTAAATGGACATACAGGAGTGCAACAAGTGCTTGCGGCTCTGAGAGAAAAATATTGGATACTACGAGGAACTAGCTCAGTAAAGAGCTTCATAAGGCAGTGTCTAGTATGTCGGAAGCGTAATAGCCCACTTCTTTATCAACAGATGGCGCCACTATTGGAACAGCAAATTACACCTGATAAGCCTCCGTTTTCCTTTGTAGGAATAGATTATTTTGGTCCATTGAACGTCAAGCAAGGCCGTAGTATTGTAAAAAGGTACGGAGTTATCTTTTCATGTCTAACATCAAGAGCTGTTCATTTTGAAGTTGCTAATAGTTTGACTACAGATTCCTTTTTAAGCGCCTTTCAGCGATTCGCAAATAGACGAGGAAAACCGGAGAATGTTTATAGTGACAATGGTACAAATTTAGTTGGAGGCGAGAGAGAAATGCGCACATCTATAAGAGAATGGAATCTTGTGAATATAAGTCGTTATATGACCCAAAGAGAAATTGAATGGTCATTTAATCCACCATACGCAAGCCACCGTGGTGGCGCTTGGGAGCGTCTTATTAGATCAGCACGTGCAATACTGAAGGCACTTTCTACTGAACAATTGTTGAATGATGAGAAGCTTATTACACTGATGACAGAAGCAGAAAAAATAATTGTAATTAAGTTTATATCAATAAGTGATACTTTGCCTAAAATAAATTTGTTAGTTGATTTATTGAAATTATAGTAATTCATACAATATCATTAACAAAAGTGTATTTGTATGTTTGTTTATAAATTATTTATTGTTACGAAATAGTAATTATTTCATGGAGGGGAGTATTAAATTCTTCTTTGAATTTATTAAGATTAACATTATATATTGTGTTACATAGTTACATTTTTTCTCTTTCTTACATCTATTTTATTCACATAATATCGTTTTCTTATTTAGTGATATTTTTTGTTACCAAATTTAACGTTAACGTTTGGCGCGGCTTAAGACGCCGCGTTACGTCATATTTTATCTGGGCGGAAATGCAATGATCATAACAAATTTAAACACGTTCATACAGTTTATAAGCATCACGACGATACATTTAAAACGCCGCAATAGTTGAGAATTATAAACACACGACGCCAGTGTTAGTGAGAATGCGTTTATTAACGGGAAATGTGAAACGTTCCACGTTTGACGTTTCACGTTCCACGTTTGACGTTTCACGTTTCCCGTTAATAAACGCATTCTCACTAACACTGGCGTCGTGTGTTTATACTCCTTTTGAAATGTTTTGACAATATTATGGAATGCAGAAATGAATTATAATGATGGTGATGATAATCATCATAATGATGATGATGATGAAGATCCCTTGTGTTAATTTTTTTATTATTATGAAGATTGAAGATGTTTTACCTTTTGATGAAGTCCTATCAATCTGGAAACAAAGTGATCCCTCGGAAGCACTAATCACAACAAAATTACAATAGAACTGCAGACTCGGTTTGATTGAGTCTGTACATGAGGGATAGTGAAGGCGTGCAAAATCCTTATCAGAACAAAACCTGCAGCCCTACTAGATAATCTCGAACCTTAAGAATTTTTAATGACATTTCTTGTGAATGTGAAGGTACCCATTGAAAAATAATTAAAGCTTTTGAACATAAAACCGAGCCTGCAACATTTTCAATTTTGTCGTGTTGGGCTTTCTTTAGGGATTCTGTATTTATCTAATTTATTGAACACATTTTAAAGATTTTTCGGTCATTTAATATTTGGCTTACTTCCCGTTTTCTTAAACTGAACATGATATCACATGACAGAAACAGCAGAATCAAAACAGTTAACAAATTTCTGTTAAATGTAAATATATACTTAAAACGTGATTAGTATGCGTTATCTTGTAAAAGACTTTTATTCATTTTAATGGAATAGATCAATTGTTTGGCAACTCTTTAAGTTTCCTTCTACAAAACTTTTTTATGGGAAAGAAAGCTATCCTTTTTGAAGTATAAGCTGTTACTGTAAAATAGATACTTTTTCTGAAACTTTTGAAAAGGAAAAAGGTAACATTCATTATAATACACCCATTTTTTCAAGATTGTCACCAAATATGTCAATGTTTCTGCCTTTCTTTCTAGGACACACCTTTCGTTACATGTTCGATATGACAAAGGGAAGGCTCACAGAAAAAAAGTTACGGAAAAATAGAAAAAAGGCAACCAAAAGAATATCGCTTGATGAAATTAAATCTGATGATTCATATGCTTAAAGTTGTGTCCCATTTAAGCTTGAATCAGGTGTTTTAGATAATACCGGCTATTTTTCTGACAGTTTTTACACCTAATGTTTTTGTTTGCAATGAAAATATTTTACTCTGGTTTAATCTCACAGAGATGAAGTTGTTAATGAACCAGAAGAAAGGGTATCAAAAAGTACATATAGTGAAGAGAAGGGTTAAGGGAAGGGCAAAGGGATAGGGGAAAGGGTAAAAATGTATTGATAAAGGTAAAGTAAAGAAGTAAAAAAAAACGATTACACAGAGGAAGAAAATTTAAGTGCTTGTTCAATTTGTTTTGAACATTTTGACGACTTACCAGACGAGATATGTTGTGATAGATGTGATGAATGGGTACACGGTAACTTTGCAGGTATTCCCACTGATGCCCATTGAGATTAATTAAGAAAAGATTATGTTTTAATTTTATTTGTCCATTTTAAGTTTTGTTGTATATTTGACAACCTACCATTACTAAACTTAGAATAAAAATAGATTTTTCATGTAAATAAAATCAAATGTTCCAGGACAAAACATTTCTCTGCGGTTTATGTATGATTGTTCTTTATTATTCAAATTTGCAGGTATTATAAACATTTTATAGACAGTAATAATTTTATGATTAATTTTGAATTTGTTTTTGAAAATAAATTTTGTTATTGGTTTAAAGTTTGTAACTGGTTATTATTTCTGTTTCCTTTAACATATAATTTGTTTTGCAATTTAAGTAAAAGCACGTATTTCAAGTTATCAGAGTTAACACATACATAACAGTGATTTTTCTAATTTCACAGATACTTCTTCCAGAATCTAAAGAATAACCGGCCTTTTCCGGGTGTATTCATGATGTATAATAACACGAAATATGGAATCGAGGTGTGTCCTATCAGTCATTTTTCATTGTCTACGATATCAAAGAAAAGATGTAAGATATCAGATATCATTGTAGTGATCATATTAAGGAACGACACTTTTCTGAATCTTGTTGATAGCTTCGCATAAAGATACTGAATTATTTAACATATTTATGAGAAGAAGTATACGAATTTGAATTATACACTAAAATTGTCATAAATGTGATAAAACCATTTAGATTTTGAAGTTGTACTGTTGTAATGTCAGGTTCAAGAACAAACTAAAACCTGCGGATGGGCAACATGCGCTTGCGGTGTTGCGATACGAGCTGGTAAAGATGTTTTCATGATAAATAAATGTGGAAGTATTAACTATCTTGGCTTTACCAAATGCGGAGATGGTGGAATTTTACAAGTAGTAAGGATGGACGATAACAAGTACGATGTAAGTGTTCTGTCTTATTTTTAACCGAATAAGTGAATGACCTAAAGTAGTATCTAAAAGAGGCGAGACTTACCAGGGCTGAAAAGTCTGTCTTAATTTACAAAATAATTCGGGGCGAGTCTTTACCTGGTCGTTTAGTAGGTTTGTATTATTTGGCGATGTCACCTGTAATATTCAAACAATATTGTAAATTTCATGAGAAAGGACCTCCCTTTTTTCTCAAGAAGAATTTCTGGAAGAAAATCAAACAATTATTACAGGTTTGATACAAAATCATTTTATTTCACGGCATTCAATTGTCTGTTTAATTAAATGGCTTCAGTTAGAGTTGCTAAGAAAAGTTAAATTCTGCTTTTTACTCAATAAATTCCTAAGATTAAGCGCCAAAACACTAAGTCAATTCAAAACAATTAGAAATAAAATAAGTCTGGTTGCTTTTGTGGGTTTAAATCACAAACCATTTAGATCTGCCCTAGTAATTATCGACTTCAGAGCTTTTTTATTGTCACAACAACCAGAACGCATGATATGCTCCTTTTACAAGAAAATGTACATTTACCTACATAAAGTGTACTTATAACACACGAATGGTATGGATCATGTTCGTGATAACGTGGAGAAAATGCGACAGCCGTTTTAAGTTGGTCTTATTTGACGGACGTTATTGGCGACGCCGGTGAAAGGCACCGTCTTATATGGAATGCTTTTTATGTGGCACATGGTAGACAGTTTATATCATGTTGTGCTAATTAGTTTTATTTTGATTTTTACAATCAAGTCAACAAATATGTTGTTGTATTTGTATTACATTATTTATTTAAAGCCATGTGCATTGTGATATTTATCTGTATGAAATGGCGGGCACATTTTGACATCTTATCCTTAGCTTTATTATAATACTAAAAGGCAGACTCCGAATATCGTGGTGATCTACATTGATGTCAATTTTTGAATATACTGGTATTGTCGTTTTTGTTATTTATCTTAGATAAAGTATGTCTTCATTGTTTTTTTTATTTTAATTTATCATCCATAGTTTTTTTTTTGTTATTTATACTGTTATGTCAGCAGTTTAATATGGTCTGTGAGGTCCAAGAGAGGTCATGTTTATATTTGTAAATAATTTATTTATTGAAATTTTCTTTCAAGAAGAACGAGTCACTAGCAAATGAGTGTAAAGATTGGAAATGGGACTGTTGCGGACGATTATCTTATTGATTTTATCCATATTACGATTATTGTACATTAAAGCTATGCATATCGTTGCTTATGTCCCTGTTATATTGAAACATAAAAAGGAAAACATCCTTAAGTTATCAATTTCAAACACTTTATTATATACTGTTAATTGTTATAAAAAAGTCTTAAAAGTATTTGTTGGTCTAACAAATGCAAATATGCATTTGATGCTTAGACACAACTCAATCTTTATATGATATAGACTTTTTGATTGTTTTTCACTTTTATACTATATATTATAGTTTATTTCTACTTTCGAATTCGATCCAAGTACCAATGTTAATAGGATTTCATATCTATGAAATAGATACTGGGAATTATTAATGTTACGTGCATTTATATCTATAGATATGATGAGACTGTATAATATTTCTGAATTAACATAGTTACATTTAAGACATTATTACCTGTTAGGGAGGAAAATGACCTTAAACTTGGATCAAGCAATATAACTTTTAAGGCTCAAAATATCATACTCTAATATTTTCTAACATATGCATAGTTTGAAAGGGTCAGCACCTGTCTTATTTTTTTAATGAAAGGATACCGGTCTCAACCTCCAGGTCTCAGCCAGAGCCGAACCCAACTACAGACTTTTCATAGATATTTGCTTGCACTTGAATAGATTTGTGCACTAAATTTTATGGTGACTGATTTGTGCCACACGAAAACCGACAAACTGACAAAGTACAAAAATGTTCCCGGGCGCCAGACGAAAATATGAAAATACCACAAAGTGGTTCCTTTGTATTTTCATGGTTTTGCTCGGTGCCACCTGATTCAAAAATAAAGCATGGTACAAAAAAGCCGCCATAATAATTTATCTAGAAAAAAGGTTAGTTTTTATCTGTACACTTTAAATTGACCTGATATAAATAATGGCACTATTAAATGACCAATAACTATCTCAGCCCTTTTTAGTTAAGATAATTATAAAAATATACGAATATAAATTTTAATTGTAATAAAGACAAGAGCGATCAGTAATCACATGTGTCGCCTTATGATGGCCAATTTCATGTTGGGACAAATTTTGTGACAGACGGACAGTGCACAACTAGACTTTGTACTGATTATTCCTGTAAAGTTTGGATAAAATTGCACCAGTAGTTTATGAGGAGTAGTCCGGACAAGCTTTTGCGTATCTGGCAACACACAGAAAAAACACCTTTTTATCAAAGGGCCATAACTCGGCCAAAAATTATTCAACCGGAAAACCCGTGCAATATGCCCAAGGACTTGAGCTACAGATCAATCATGTAAAGTTTCATTGAAATTGCATTAGTGGTATGAGAGAAGAAGTCCGGACAAACTTTAAAAATAAAAATTATTAAAGGGCCATAACTCAAACAAAAATCATTGAACCGGAAAATGCTGACAATATGCACAACTAGACTTGGTACTGATCATTCCTATAAAGTTTGGATGAAATTGCACCAGTAGTTTATGAGGAGTAGTCCGGACAAGTTTTGTGACGGACGGACAGACGGACAGACAGACAGACGGACAGACAGACGACGGAGAAGTGATCCCTATATGTCGCCACTACTCCGTAGAGGCGACATAAAAATGAGTATGTAATTTTTACTTATTTCTATTTATCTAGATTAATCTACCTGTTTATTAAAATATGTATAAGTATCGGTCATGGTTTAGAACTGCTCATGGCCAGGTAGCTAGAACCTCGGCACATTATTCTGTGGGTCACGGGTTCGAGTTCTGGTCAGGCTGCATGTTATTCTCATCCTGTGACTGCATTGAAGCCAGAGTTTAATTCACATTGCTCTATAAACATTCTAGGACAAATATCAGTAAAGCTGGGAAATACGTTACAGTTTAGAGCTGTTCACTTTTTCAGAGATAATTTGTAGGCGGCATGATAGCTCAGTTGGTAGATCTAAGATACGGTATTCTGACGATCATGAGTTCGAGTCGTGGTCAGGCAGTTTCAGTCAGGTTTAAGAAGTGTTTTTTCAACAGACACATGTTTGATTAGTTTAATAGAAAAATAGATTTGAAATGGATAAAGGCAATATTGTAGGCCTGATACTTGTAGATCTACAAAAGGCATTTGATAAGTTGAACACACAATACTGCACATAAAACTTCATGCTTCCAGCATAGGTAATGACAATCGTAAATAAAACAATTATTGTCTCTTCCATAGACAGCAGCTGGTGGATGTGGCTGGTACTCATTCTACTACTGCTCTCAGTTCCTGTGGTGTTTTACAGAGGTCTATTCTAGGTCCTCTTTTATTTCTTATATGTCAATGACGGGTCTGAAATCAAAAGCTATGAGCTTTTATTATATGCTCAGGTATCCTTGTATCTGTAGAAATAAATCTGAATAAATTCTCTCGTATGGCATGAAACTTATTAGTGATTGGTTAATTGACTATTGTCCTTGTATCTTAGCAAGACAGAGTCTTTTTTCTTAAACATGGTCCTAGCCTCCAGGTCATATGTAACGGTACTGACTTAAAGTCCATTTTTTCTGTTTAGTATTTTTGTGCAAGTCTTGATCAAATATATGTTTGTGTAGCCTTTGGTGCTTTGCATCAATGCTTTTCTTGTTTTTATATTGAAGTAATCCAGGTTTAGGTTACACGGATACTCGTTTGTGACTTACATTAAAACAATTAGTTTTAGCATATTTTCAACTGAATGTACAAGTGAAATATGATAATGTGTTATTTATGTAACTTCCTGTCATAATTGAGCATTTGTTTAACTAATGATGCATACTTTCCGAACAACTTCGTATTTCTATTAATGATTATGTAACACAGCATCTAGATCTACTGCTCAGAAGAAATGTACGTATAGAACAGATTAAGTTACTGTTTAACTATTTTAAAACTAAGAAGTGTCTAAGTCGGTGCTAGCAGACGTACAATCCATGAACAGGCTTAACTTGAGACTGCAGTATTTTCGATTTTGTGGTTTAGGGTGTTCTTAAGTCATATTGTTCTTTATTGATTTCGATTTACTAGTATACTAATAATTTCCTTTTCGTGATATATTTAGTTTAATTACAATGTTTGAATTGATGTATGTTTACAATTTTAGGTGTTCACACCGATTGGTACTAAAATAACTATAACAATATTTGATAAAGGCCAAATGAACATTGTCATAACGATGGCACCTAAAGACTTGTATAACATTGAGGGATTGTGTGGACAGTTCGATAATAATACAACAAACGATTTTCGTCACAAAGACGGAACTGTATCAGAACAAAATTACATAAACTATATGAATAATTATGCAGACTTTACAGAAAGCTGGAGGTATTTATTAAATGATAACAAGTATATTTCTAAATATAATGATGTCATATACTTGTTATGCAAACTTTGAAATACACAAAAAATTAGATTTATAAATAAATAATTGTTTTTATTTGAAATAAATCCCAATGTTTAAATGTAAGATATATTTAAACAAAATTTCATTACAACACAATTATGCAATTTATTATCTTAAAATTACTTAACCTTTGTCTATCTGCAGTTAGTTCACATTTGTTTAAATGTATTTTGTTTTCTAGTTTAACTTCTGAAGAAACAAAACCACTCAACTTATTTCTAACTGGTGAACGAGAATTAAAAAGCTGGAATGATCTGAATGGTATGTTTTGTGTGTGCGCAAGTGCAATTCGGGTAGCGGAAGCAGCATGCTATTCGACCCAATATTTGAATTGCACAATGAGCAAATCAATAACTAACACTAAATGTAATGTTCCAAGCAGAAGAAAAAGAGGTGCTGATGGACACTATAAAGATGATAGAGAATTAGAAAGATTATTACGGTTAATGACACCAACAGATTCGCTTAAAGAAAAAACGAGGTTCAAGGTAATTTTTATTTGGTAATTGTGCTGCCTTTTACTTTAATTTTTATATTTCTTATTAAGCTATATTCTAAAATGTCATGAAATCAGTAACATCAAAATAAGGTAAAGAAAGAATAAAATACTTTTGCAATAAGAATGTTTTTATGCCCCCCGCCCCCCTTGAAGAAGAGGGGGTATATTGTTTTGCTTATATCGGTCCGTCGGTTGGTCTGACTGTCTTTTTGTCTGTCGGTAGGCCACATGGTTTCCCCTGCTTATCTTATTTATCAAAAGTCTCCATATTTCATATACAGATTGATAGTAACTAGTAGATGACCCCTATTTATTTTGGGGTCACCAGGTCGAAGGTAAAGGTCACAGGGGCCTGAATTGTCAGAATGTTGTCCGCTCATTATCTTGAAAATTTAGTTTTTATATTTCAAATAATGATTGGTTAAAATTAGTTAACGACCCCTATCGATTTTTGGGTCTTAAGCTCAAAGGTCAAGGTCACAGCGACTTTAAATGAAGATGATCTTTAATGATATTAAGGTCACTTGGTCAAAGGTCAAGATCACAGTAACCTCAAATAACAAAGTGGTTTCCGATCAATTACTAATGAATGATTGGCAAGTCTTACAAATGTAAAAGTTGGTTGAACACTGCCATGTACCAATTTAAGGCATGTTCCTGTAACAAAATTACCAATATAATGAGATAAGGGTTGGATAGAGGCATATATGTTGTTCGACATTTCTTATTCTTATTCTTATTTTCTTGCTCATTCTTTCTTTCGTTTGTTTATTAGTCTAGATGTGAATATTATTTAATTTGTTATTTCACCAATACTTAAATTTAATTTATTAAATATGAATTTATTTATTTATTTGTTTGTTTACTACGGTTGTCCAAATTACAAAGATTTTTCTTGTACACTGCCTGCCATAACTTCCAGGGTACATAAATAATTTTTTTCAATCTTCAGTTGTCTGATAAAAACTAATCTAAATTAAATTCATGACAATTTTACATTTAACTGATTTGGTTTTTGGGGTCGTTCTATCAACATGTCGTAGTCTATGACATTTTATAGTCCGTGTCGTACGTCTACGACAACGTCGTACGACTGTTTTATGACACGTGTTCATAACGTCTTATTTCTGAAACCCAAGGGAGAGGCAAAAGAAATCGAAATTCTAAATTAGACTAAATTTTGAATTCACATGATTATTATAATATGTATAAATACTTACAGTGTCATTCGAAGGAAAAGACAATTTTGGCACTTAGGTTCTAGTGTAAAAATACATTTCTTTAAGATATTAATCATCTAATATGTTTTTAAGAAGTAAGCTCTTGCACACATTTCTTGTAATATTCCCGGATAAAAAGAAATAATTAAAATCGAATCATGCGCAAAGTTATTCATATTGCTTTTTCTTGTCTTTAATAAATATTGCAGAAGAGGCCCTGTATTTTTATATAAATTAACCTTTAAGCTTTATATTACAGTCTCTGACTTTGCAATAACAAAGAAACATGAATCTTTAATTTAGATTTAATTTTTAAATCATTTAACCCTTTCCCTCATGAGCATATTGTGAAAAATGGCCGTTTTTATTGATAAACCTCCTGATGTACCTTTTAAATAGGGGCAGCGCCGAAAAAGTGATCACTTTTTAACAACAATTCCCAAACAGTGTTTAGGGCTTAAATGGGATAATTTTTCACTGTTTGGGGCCTCAAAAGGGGTGGGGGGGGGGTTCAAACAGCCGTGACAATTATGATTGATTATAGTGAACTTTTAAATCTGGAGGCCAAATATCTATTGATAAATGTATCTAAGTTTTCAATTTCATTAGTTATAATGTTAACAGATTTATTGAGAATTTTTGCGTATTCATTTCTCAATTGAAAATAAAATTGGATCGTAAAAATCTGTTGATGTTTAAATGAGTGAAAGGGTAAAGAACTAACCAAAATTTTTGTATTCATGAAAAAATGTTAGCCGTGCCTTTTAATAATTTTATAATGACAGTATGTACCTTGAAGTGTCTGAATCACAGATGTCAATTACTCTTTGACCAAAATGTTCATGAGACAAATCAGTTTTTATGGAGGGATATTTCTCAGTGGTCACCAGTTTTTGTTAAAGTTCTACTTTTTTCAAATGATAATGATAATTATTAAAACATTATTGAATGCATTTTTAACCAATATTGAAGAATCAAAAAATAAGGTTTACCAATTCTCCCATACAATTTCACTTTTTAATGAATACGTTTAAATCAAAGATGCCACATTGTACCAAACATTTGCTGACCCTGATAATTTTATTCGTCTTCACGAAAACCAATTTGTGTATCAAGTTATTTTCTTCACAGTAATCAATCCCACTTTAATCTTAATTCATGAAAATATCTTAGACTAACAACTAACTAGTTTTTTACTTCCATGGTAAAGATTTTCAATAATAAAGTGGGATAAAGGATAAAACTTTCTAAGTGTTTCAGAAAAACATGTTTTTAGGATTACTTAATTGAAATTGTGCGTGGGATGGGAATAATGACATAATATTCTCTGCCTTACCAGTTCCTGCCCCTGACGATTCTCTCCCAAATTTGTAATATGCAGACAGTCCCCACCCCCCCATTTTTTATAAGTGACCATATTACTTTTGACTTAATCTAATAATATTTCTAAATGAAGTTTATTGAAAGAATGTGTTTGATATTAAATGCATTTTATGTTTTATGTTTAATTGTGAAAGATTAAGATTATTGGACAGTAGTTGATAAACTGATAAACATCTGAAATAATGTTGAGATCTAGTGATATTCATTAGTTTGTTAAATAGTGAATAAAGTATGTTCTAGAAAATAAATAAGCAACAACTGGTATGCAATCACATTTCATATTTATTTTTATACAAAATTGGTTAAAGAGCATTATCATTATTATTAAACAATATACACATGTAATACCAAATAACTAATAAAAACACTTATTCATCAGTACCTTTTCGTAGCTATTATAATCTTATCACCTTGAGTAATGAATTAATAAACACCTCAATTATCTCTGACAGCAAACTTAACACATTATGTGTATTTAACCACTTTCTTCTTTATACAAAAGTATGAAATTTAGCAATTAAAATTCATCAATCATTTTTCATATTAATTTTATTCTTATTTATTCCAAACAAAAAATAATAATAAAAGATAAATGATTAAACAACAACACAATAAATAAAATATAATATCTAATGATTATCCCAATCAAGTAAATTATTCATTAATTATTTTCAATGACTAAACACATTAAAAAGTATACATTAGATAGGTCTATATGCTACAAAATCTGATTTATACCAATTGATAATAAACTAAAATACAGTACCCATTAATTAAATATGTCTAAATACTTCAATAAAATAAAAAATCTCTAAAACTACTTTAATATTTTTCTCTCTAATTTCTATCAATTAATAATAAACTTACCAATTTACTAAACATCTAAACACTTGAATAAAATATCTATTGATAACAATTATTAACAATCTTATCCATTTTTGTAATATCCTAATAGTTCAATAAAAAATGTATTTATCAAAATAAAAATGGGGAGGAACTGTCTGCTTATTTGAAAACTGAACTCACATGTATATTGAACCCCTTTCTTCATTATACAGAAGTATATAATTTAGCAATTAGAATTCATTAATATTTTTTTCTTATAAATTTTATCCTTATTTATTCAAACAACAACAACACAATAATTAATATCTAATGATTATCCTTATCAAGTAAATTATTCATTCCTTATTTTCAACGACTTAACATATTAAAAAATATAGATCTAATAAAAAAAATCAGAATTATTAACTAATATGCTAAAAAAAAAGTGTTTCTAATTTATATCAATTGATAATAAACTTACCCATTTATTAAACATCTAAATACTACAATAATTTGTTTTCCAATTTATATCAATTAGTTAACAATAACCTTACCCATTTATTTAACATTTAAATGATTCAATAATAATGTACTGATAAAAATAAAAATGGGGAGAAACTGACTGCTTATTTCCAAATATGCAGACGGTTCTCCCCAAAAGTAGGGAGAGAACCGTCAGGGAAGGAACTGGTAAGGGAGAGAATAGTCTGACTACCGGATGGGAGATATAGTCGATTGAAAGATTCTATGATTTTCGGAACGTTTTTTTTATAAATCAATTAATTAAATAATTTATTCATTTGTTAACTTATTTATATATTTATTTTCTGTTTTATTTGTTGATGTATCTATTAATTTGCATAAACTTCAGAATAAACAGTGATCTTAAAATTGATTGCAATACTTTTAATAATAATGCGTTACTTAAAATGAATTACTAGATTTGGGCATTAAATTGATAATTGGTTAAATTTTTAAGAAAGTTTTATGTTCATGCAATGTATATATTATTGTGATTCTTGGTGTTTTGGTTAGCGCCAGGACATCGGCAGTAACATTATATCGGAAACAGCAGCTACAACTTTGTGTAAAGACAAAATATTAGGAAGTTTAGCGGTACGAAACTATTCGGAAGTCAGCGGCAATGAAGATCCGAACGAACTCATAAAACAATGTGCAAATGATGTGGTGGTAAGTGAATGCTTTTATTCCAATGTTAATTAATTTTGAAAACTTAATAATATATTTAAAAATGTTTTCATGAAAGTCAATGTTCAATGTTATAATGTCAACATTATAAGCTGTATTTTATATTTAATACATCAGATAACAAAATGACTTGTCTTTGGGATTTTCTGTTAAGAACCCTTTAGATCAACTGAATTCATGTCAGTCTTAATATTCATACAAAATATGCATACTTCATATGGCACCTACCGAAATATAAAAAGTCAATGTGTTTACCATTTTATATTATTTAGAATGTTATTATATTTTATTTCAATAATCATGAGTCCATGACAATTAACTTTGTGTTGTTTGTATTTTCGCTGTCCGTTTAATGAAATGAAAATATTTTACCTTATGTATTAAATACAATGTTATATTTAGAAAAATGTATATTTAGAAAAATATATATTCAGAAAAATATAGGTTGGTAGCAAATACTTATGGAGCATTATATATAAATTTGATTTTAAATCAGATCTTAGAGAAACAAATATATAAATCTATAAATGTAAAAGGAAATCTCACACTAAATTAGTACATATTAAACATATATGATTTTTTAGATTTATAACTTTTATAGAAGTATGACACAGGCTTGCCTATATAAGGGTTATTATTATTTGAAACTTTTATTGTTTCAGGCTGCAAACGATACGTCATGGGCTGCAGCGCATGTAGATTCGCTTAATAATATTGTAAAGAACATAATAGAACGTGAACCATCATACGTTATCAATAACTCTGAAAAGGTTGTTACTTTTTATAAACAAACATGCCCAGGAAACTGTAGCAACAACGGTAACTGCACAGACACAAGTACGTGACATTATTTATTTTGTTACACACGAATTTCATTATATTTCTTTCTTAACTTAGTAAAACAAACTAAATTCAGATAAAAATAAAGTAAAATCTTGCCAAGTATGTATGTTAACTGTCATTTTTCCAAAAATATAAATAAGAGAAATTGCCATCCATGGGATAACTTGTCGGCCACTTAAGAAGAAATAAATAATTACTTGTTCTTTATCCAGGTAAGTCTATATGGTGAAATCACCCCTGAGGTTTGATATCAGTGTGATAGTATAAGCTTAAAACAGAGAAATAATTTTTTCACATATTAAAGCGATTATTGAATACATGAAATACAAAAACGGTACACAATTATTTGAAAAATATTTGGAATTAAGGTTTTTCATTTAGACTGCACTGTGTTTAAAAAATCTTGTTTCAATTTCAATTCTTGAATTAGTTTAAGGAATTGTTTACAGGTGAGTGTGATTGTTTTGGATTTTTCCACGGGGCAGAATGTGACATAGATGAACGAGATCCTTTGAATATAGACGATGTGGAAGGTGGAGGAGAATGTGATCTGTCTGATGGTGACGAATGTTTATGTTTCCATGTCAGATCTTCGAGTATTCTTAAAGGATTTAAATGCCAGAGCAATGTTTCTAAGGTACACGTATTGATATAACATTTTTGTTTGCTTTGAAATTTTAATTATTGAACACTTTTTAAGAATAAAGACAAGATAGGTCAGAGATATTATTTTTCTTATTCTTTCATTCAAATGCATAACGGTTTATATTTAAAAATATTGTTTTAAATCTGAAAGCCGGTAAAGATCAGAAGAAAGACATTCAAAACATTTTACAGAAAGGACCACAATATTATGAAAAAATTCTATTTTTGATGGTGTTGACTCTGCTGGTTTTGTTTTTACTTTAAAGAACTACAAATGTATTTTTTTTTTCATTTAAGTACCATTTAATATAGGTATGTACCAAAAGCTTGCGTACACAATTTCAGATCATTGTCTCATATTTGTTCCCAACAAAACAAGTGTTTTTTTTTTGTTTTGTTTTTTTTTTTTTGGGGGGGGGGGTCAAAAATAAAATGATAAAAGAATCAATCACTTTATCTCTTATAAAGATAAAAGGCACAGATATATTTGAAGAGTCCCTGTAGATATATGTAAGAATCATAAAATCTATCTTTTAGGCTTTTTTACCACCTAGGAACAGACACATGAAACCAAAAGTTCAAGTTTAACTTCTTGATTAACTTTTCAATATTGTTATAAAATTCTTATCACGAAATCTACGAAATGACTATGAAAATCAAGAAAGAATTCGACTACATGAATTTTAAACCTTGAAAGTGCTTCACTGAGGTCCAAATGCATAAAACGTAAAATCTAAAATGTTCACATTAATAAACTTGGGCTTTTAGAACGGAAGTTAATGGGGGGGGAGAAGAAATATAATCATAATGGAATTAAATATACATTCTTCTTTATATTATTCTTCTAAATATATAATTCTTAAAGCGTCTAAATGCTTTTCGTCGAAAAATTATTCTAAAAAAACGGATTTAACAATTACTGTTTTAAGTTATTTGACCAAACTACATTTAATGGGGGCTAAATTACAATAGAATATATCCAGTCCTATTATGTCAACAAAACTTAATGGAGTCTGCTTAAGTGTTCGCGTAAATATATAATTAATCTATATTGATTGGCCTGACGTTACAAAATAAGTTTTATTATATTTTCATCTGCACCCAAATTCTGAAACACAAAATATCTCGATATATTGATTGTTACATTTATTTACACGTGTATTCAGCGATATCTTCTTTTTCTGCTTTGAATTTTTTAAATAATAAATACTTTAAATAATTAAAAACAGATAACAGTCAATGGTGAAAGGGAGCTTGTTGCAACAAGGTTTCATACGGGTGGATATGAGGATATCTATACTGGGGTGTGTTGTGTTCAAGACAACATTATTGGTACCAAAGGTGTATTTGTAACGAAGTACGATTTTGCCATAAGCAATAATGGTAAAGCATACGGAAATGATAAAAGCGTTTACGTGTTCGACTCAACTTGTCAAGATGCAGAATTTACTTCTTTCGAAAACGCTTCCTTCAGATTAAAGGTAAACCGAAACAAAGATTAACTTTTTAAGACCCCCATACCAAAATCAAGATCTACCCAGTAAAGACTTTTTAACAAGTTACTATTCTGTCTTTACAGCAAGTTTTTGTTTAAAAATTAGAAATATCTTGCTTTGAACTAGCTACAGGCAACGGGTAATTTCCGCTAGTTTTAAAATCACAAAACTAATTCAATTCCGTTTCGATCGGCGGCTCTAAACGAAAATATTTTTGGAATATACCATATGATAGTGTATGGTGTATTGGGGCATACAAATTTACATTTAATGGTTATAATATTCATTTCATAATGCTGACCAGTATAATCACTTTAATTTTACATAAAATGTCATTAACTTTCGTCTGCGAGGCTGTTTAAATCAAAGGAACCCAATAATCTATTAATCATTTACCCCAAATAACAGTTAAGATTGCATGCCCAATTTCCATAGATTTCTATAAACAACATCAAAGTAACTGTAAGTGCACATTTACTTTCGGAAAAGCACAAGGTTCAATTCAATCAAATTGACAATGCGATCATTCGTATGAAATCCTAAGTATGTTGTTCCATCGCAGTGTTAATAAAACGCATGATAAATACGTATCATACGCATAATACTTTTCACCTAGAAAATTGGAAGCGACATTGGCTAACAGTAGGAAACATTTTGTCAAGCTGTGACGTCACAAGTTGAGAACTGAAATTTAACGTTAATGATTCACGTAACAAAAGAGATGACAGACAAAGCATTACAAAAATTATTTCTTTATGATTTCAATATTGCTACAATCCTTGCCATATTTAAAACTAGTATTCTGTTTACATGATAAAATGCATCTAACAATAAGTTTCTTTCCCATATTGAACTTATTCATATCGTTGAAAACAAACAATATACCTAGCATTGTCCGATTATTCTTTTAGTTTAAAATAACTGATGTGAAAGATTAAGTATGTATAGACTCAAAACAAGTAATAAACCTAGCATTACCAAATTATTATTTTAGTTCACTGATGTGAAAGATTCAATATGTAAATATTCTGCGCCATGCGATATTTATTCTCTATGTATCGAATAACAATTATAACATCATGACATATGTAACTACGGTGGCATAGAGGTGACATTTGCAGTACTTTTTATCTCGTGGCCATGACTTATTACCTTGTGGTCACGAGTAATTATCTTTTTGCCACGACATATTATCTTGTGGCCAAAAGATAATATCTTGAGGCCTCAACTTATTTTAGCAAATGAAAATAGTCGTTTTATCTTAAACGCTGGGCTGCTGTCCATAAGCCACAGAATCAGTTGGAAAATATGGCTTCAAGTTCAACCACTCCCCCTCTCAACCCGTTGATTCTAATCCCGTTAGAGACTTGTATCTAGATAATCATTATTGAAGATATATGTGACCTCCTAAAATGTTAGATAAAGATGAAATAAGCAAAATGTGTGCGTGAGTATGTATATGTTTGTCTGTGCACGCGCGAGTCAAGAATTTAAGTTAAATATTAAAAATGACTTTTAAAGCATGGTCATTTATACATCAGATCTGATATATCAAATGAATACGTGTGTACATAATTTAAGTCAAAGGACCGCAATGATGTATTCCTAGCCCGCCATGCGGCGCTTACTATACTATGGTATTTTAAATCACAACAGTTACTGTTATGCGTCGTCATTGAACATACGCAATGATTTTCGTCTAAAATAGTGTTCTTTAAATCAGATTAGAGCTTACGACATCTAAAGAGCAGTTGACGATCACCAGTGATCTTCGACAGTCGCAGGTTATCTTATTTAGGTCCAACGACCAATTTCAGTCGCAAATAGGTTTTTTGAGCTTGCACAAACACCTCTCTGCGATCAAAAGGTCGCTAGGACTGTTATAAGGTTAGGCTGTTGCACCATTGTCCTTCGAAAGTTTCTAATAACCTTCAACTGGTCGCCGCCGATGTCCTTGTCACTCAGTCGCATGTAGATTTTCCAAGTTGTAAGATCATCGTGCGATTAGTAGCGACCTGTCTTTTGATCACCCACGATAACAAATGACAACTAGCGACTTCGCTACGATTAGTAGCAACCGCCGTACGATCGTCAGAGACTAGTTAAAGATTTCCTGTGATCAGACACAGACCACGTGATCTAACATTATATAAAGCAGGCACTTTAAGGTTCATTCCTCAACCTCACTTTTTCTTCTGTTTGAGTAACACTGACATGCCACCCAAAATGTCAAAGGGCGAAGGAAAAGTCCAGAAAAGGAAAAAACACGACTCTGACCCTGAGGGTGATACTGAAAAGCAAGTTGTAAGCCAGCATGAAAATGCATTACCTCAAGACGTCCCTGTGCAGTTGTATCATCTACAGTCTCCTTGGTGCGGCGATCATAGCCATTATGGGCTGTTTACTCTCTCGCTACTGTGATAAATGTAAATGTTTCACTGTAAAGTTCTTATTTATACCTCCAATCCATCAGTCTTTTTCAGGTTTTTGTTGATCGCAAAACTGTCATGCAACAATCTTACGACAGTCTTTAAAAATTGCCACTAGTCACTGACAGTCTTAAGTAGTGTTAAGTAATCGTGCATGACAAGTCACGGGTAGTCGTGAGTAATCTGAGACAATCTGGAGACAATTGTGCGTCTGCTGATGACTTGTCGTGCGATTGTCAATGACTGGTCGTACGATAATCGAGGAAGTAAATTTGTCTGTGCAAAGAGGATTTGGTCGCAGACAATCGCCGATGATCGTCGGTTTACACGTCGCCGGTTGTCGCAAGTAATCAGAAGCTCTAGTGTGACTGGGGTTTAATGAAAATCTAATTATTTCTCTTAATAAAGACCTAGTCAAGTCTGTTATCTGCCATATACTGTGAAATCATCATTATTCGTGGGGCACGAATTTTCGTGGTTTTCGTGGATAGGTCAATCCACGAATTTAAGACCCGACGAAATTTTATCCCAACAAACGCTTCTTACCATGTCTCTGTTCCATATATCACAACATGCGTCGGCGCTTTTCCGGCCGATATTTGTGGTATGAATGTATATTATAATCTGGTCAGTGACAAATTAAATCCATAAATAGTTTAATTTTGCAATATTTAAGAAACTTGAAAGAAAAATCGATTGTATGTCTTCAGTTTGCTGTCACAAATGTTCGTCGCATGTAAACATCAGGGGACTTGTTTGTTTGTTGTAGGCTACTTGATTGTGTTAGCCAGAATACGTGACATAATCGAGTAAATATGGGAACCAAGTGCATTAATTATCCCCGATAAAACTTTTAACGACTAGTGTTTATATGATCCATTTAAATATATTTTTTTCAATATGTATTTGTGTGACTGCTATTCCGAAAATATCAAAAGAAGCCGTCGTCTTTACATACATGTATGTAACTGTATTGAGCCATTTACTGGTATTAATTTATATGCATATAAATTTACACAGTCGATGTGATGTAGTGTGTAGTTTTTTGGACTAATTCGGGGTGTTAACTTTTTTACTGGCTGGTTAAAAATTTGCAGATGTCGTATAATTTATGCGATGTTTACATTGGCGAATTATAGGGGCATATAATGGAGCTGCATATCATGTCACACAAAGGTGTTAATTGCAGTCAATTATCGGCAGTAATTGTGTTACTGCCAGAGGCCAGGATTAGATTTATTGACAAGAGCTGTGTAATATACACGGGGTAAGTAAAACAGCGCAGTGATTAAGTGAAAGATTACTTTCCATTACTTATTTTTTTTTACAAGAAAATGAAAATCCACGAATTTAAGAACCCACGAAAATGCCTGTTTTGATAAAACCACGAAATTTCATGCCCACGAATACAAATGATTTCACAGTATTCTTTGATTTCTCTGACATGTTTAAAATTATATAATGTTATTTATTAGTGTTATTACATTATTATTTTATTTTTATAAGCATTGTATTAATATATAACTTGATTTTGACGATGTGCTTCATCCTATTTATTGTGTCGATTAATAATAATTATCTTGATACAGGTCTCAAACGGGATTCGAATCCACGGGGAGAATGGGGGGAGGGGGTTAACTGGAAGTCGTATTTTCCACTGCTTCTGTGGCGAATGCACCACTGCCTAAGCGTCTGACCAACCGTTTCTGTCCAGTGTAATATTTACTTTCGTTTTCATTGGCTAAATTATTGTACACAATATACAATCTTCCGTTTAAGACTGGATTCTGTTTCATCGATGGGTTTTGTGCAGTACAAAATGTGATGTCTCCAGTTGGATGTTTAGCATGTCAGCCTTTTGTTGATTTGTACGATTGGACAGGTTTGTACTTTTGAGTCGTTATTACTTATTATTTTTCAATAATTAGAACACAAGTATTGATTTGCACCTATTAATTTAACAATTTACAACTTTATAATTACATTCTGCTTCTAATGGTGTAAGGAGTGTGTGTGAAATGTAGCGTCATCACTGACAATAGTTGTAAAACTGGGCCGAATGAGTTGTATATTCCGTTGTTTGAAAAATAAAATCTGTTTAATATTATTACAACTGTTTTAGATACCTTTATCTCTAGCATTTAACAAACCTTATTTTACGAATATATAAATGCAATCTTTGACACTGCATAAGAGATGGACAAGAGTGTTGCTACTTAATTTGTAAGCTTGTTTGTTTGCAATTTCAAAACCAAGCCAGTCAGATTTTTCTGTCTGGCTGGTGAAAAAATGTTCTTGGCGCTCGTTTTGGATACCTGGTTCCTGGACTTTGCTAAAGAAAAATCAAAATAGTTTTTCATTGTATCTTTTTTGTTACAAATTTAGATATTGTAAAACATATTAAAATATATTTACTTGAAAAGTTTTAGTTTGCTTACACTCTTTTATGACCCACAGTAGTAATGACATAATGACATAATGTTTGCAACATCCTAGTGAAATGGTAAACATGTCACCCATTTATATTTTCTTTATTTATCACCTTCATCCGATACTTATTTACTATGAACAAAACATAATAAATATAAATCTACAAATGATAACGCTAAAAATGTGAAAAATAGATGAGTAAAATATGCAAAACTGTACTCAGATCAAGTCCAAAACACCGTACTCAAATGCTCAGACTACAAATTAAAAGTAGCTACCAGATTTTTAAATGATGTAATATGTGAGAAGAATTAAATCTAATATTGAACAAAATATTTATACAGTGAAAACATTGGTAAAACTCACTCAAGATTCGTTCAGTCTTTTTAATTTACTTATTGCGCGGTTATTCCATATTGTGTAAAGTATCTTTGTTATTATAGTAAAGACGAATTGGTTCTCATTTTAAGAGAAACTTCGTGTCTTTTTTTTAATATTATACTATTTAAAAAATGTATAAATCATTTTATAAAACATGATAATTTGTGTGTACTTACGTTTAAAAATGTACGCATTTTTTTCTCGATATCTGTATGCTTATCCATCTATCAATTTTCTTATAGTATATAATCCATGCCTGAATGAAGGTTATTGTACCGACGAATCCAACGGCTATAAATGTGTTTGCGTTGATGGATATGGTGGGAAGAATTGTGAACTCGGTAACACTAACAATTAATATGGTTTAGTATTTAGCCAATCAAGTAAATAAGAGAAAAGAATTGATGGATGGTTTCGTTATTTAAATATGACTATTTCAGAATTTTAAATTTCGTACGCAAAACAATTGAGATATAAAACTATTAGAAATCTACTATGTTTATTATTACAAATATTTACATGCTCTATTATATTCATTTTTGATATTTACAGATATAGACGAATGTCAGTCAGATCCGTGTAAAAATGATGGGACTTGCATCGATCATTTAAACGCTTACAGTTGTTCTTGTGTTGATGGCTTCACTGGTTATAACTGTGAAACAAGTAAGCTTCATAGTAGGAAACATGTCCTGAAAATAATTCCACATGTTTTATTTTTGCAACCTCAATTTGAACCTTTAAATGTTGAATCGAAAGTTTGCACAATCTGATATGATCAGAGTGTGCTACTTCTTAAATAGTCATAAATATCTTGTAATTGTTGAAAAGGTGTCGATATCAGTCAGACTTTGATATCTTTTTAATAGAACAGACATGACATGAATTCATAGTTATCCATATTGATATCACATTTCATACTATCATTCTCATAATATGTTACGTTATTTCTGTTACGGATATTAACGAACGTTTGTCACACTCATGCCAAAATAATGGGATATGTATTGACGGAGTTAAGATGTATATATGCCAGTGTTCAGCAGGTTTTGATGTTTATCACAGAATTTATGTACGAGTGTCTACATTTAAAATTATTTTACGTTTTAAATTAATTTTTTAAACTTCTTGACAAGATTTTTATTTAAGTATATTTCAACATTAATTCGTTAAATTTTACAAATATGTTTAAATATGGTACTGTTTAGATATAGACGAATGCATGCCCCAACCATGTAACAACGGAGGTACCTGCACGGACCATGTCAATGGGTACACCTGCGCCTGCGTTGATGGATATTTTGGAGTCAACTGTTTAGCTAGTACTCTTTTATTTTTTCCTATTCTCTAGGATACAAAATGTGTAGATTTTTCTTGTTTCGAGTGTTTTTTTTATAAATGTCCACAATGTAAATTATCAAAATTAACAGCTTAGTCATATGTATGCAAATTGCCTTGTCAATTGTAATTGATATTAGTTTTGTTTTTATGTTGTGCACTTATTCTATATGATGTGCGAGCAATGATCCAAAATGACGTAGATCTTTGCTGTAATTGTTACATAATTCATTATATCGTATTCAAAAATAAACCATCATAAATTGGAATGTATTCAGCATATTCTTACAAAATATAATTGATAACATTGTCATATGTATAAAACAGATATCAATGGATGTTCAAGCAATCCATGCATGAATGGCGGAATTTGTAAAGATATTGTCAATGAATACGAATGCATTTGTGCTCCTGGATTTGAAGGACCTAACTGTATAAATAGTAAGCATGTATAAACTTGTTTTATATATTATAAACAAACAAATTTATTTTGGTTATTACCATTCCCCTTATATAAATCATCTGCTAATGGTTATCAAGACTCTTTTTCCGGTCATTTATTTCTTTATTTCCTAACGCTGCTTGGTGTGTTTTATCGAGCCACAAACTGCTTACCATTTGCAAACAATTCGGAACTCTATTAGTCTTGCTATAGATACCGGAATTAAAGACATAGTAATTACTGGAGACTTTAATCCATACTACCTCAATCAACTGCTAAAAGAAAGATTAACAACATATGCATTCGCTTCTGTTTCAATCAAGTCTTCCTTGAACCTACACATTTACAGAAAATTCTTACTCTCTGATTGACCTTTTCTTTGTCTTATCCTCTGACCTTGTAATGCATATGCAATTGGTGAGCAATTTCTTGATCAATATACCAGGTAACACTGCCCAGTATTGTGTTTTCTACGTTATGAAAAGGATATACCATAGTGTTTAATTTTCATCGGGAGACTACCATCTCCTTCATAACATGGCTCCTATTTTTAATTTGACTGAATATTTTGATCGGAAATCCGACACATATGCATGCCTTTCATATGATATCCATAACAAGTACGTTATACATAATTCTAATAAATCAATACCAAATGTATTAACTTTCTTTTCACAATAACTTCCAGGACCTAAAACGTTATCTTTTTCAAAAATGTCGCATAGGCATCTATATCAAAAGAATATTTACAAGTATACAAACAGTCGCTTCTTTCAGCTGTTCGTGCATTTAAATTTCCACAGATGATACGTTCTGAATTGGCATCTTGCTTTTTATTAATACTAAGGTCTATACCTTAACATATGTTTACCTTTACAACTTCTCCCAATGGGGAATAGGGAAGATATATAAAAATCTGGAAACAAAGTTATCCCGCGGAAGCATTAATCACAACAACAAGATATCATAATTGAACGTCACATCCGGTAACAATATTTTTGAAATCCGAGAGAAAGAAATGTAAAAAATATGAGTTTTTAGGTCTAAACAACACGACAAAAGCCTGCAAATTATGTCTTAGATGGATATGAGATAATTTATTTGAATGGTAAAAAGTATAACATTGTCATGTGAAACACCTTGATCTGCTGTTTTATACACATTAATATTTATCCGAAAAGTGGACTATCCGAATATTGTATACTGTTATAAACAAACTACACATAAACATTTATCCGAAAAGTGAACAATCCGAAAATTGTATACTATTATAAACAAACTCCTTGCCACTATTTCTTGTTGCTGGTTCGTGTGGGGGTTGCGTACATTGAACACCGCCTTTCCTTGTTGATCTTTTTTATCATATTTTAGACTGTTTTATTGGTTCTTTCACTTGACTGGTGTGTTGCTAACCAACAAAGAGACTTGCTGAAAATAAGCTTTAAGACAATATTGAAGTTTCGTTGGAAATCACTTTATTCTTCTTTTTTCATTTGAAATTCATTTCATATAGATACACAACGCGCGAACCAGATATAACGCCACTTTTCAGAAGTCACGTCAAAACAAAAAATAACACAAAATGGCGGACATTTGTGTTTCTGTTTCTAAATAGAATAACTATTTTTATTCATCTGTTTCTTGATAATCTGAAAAAGTGTTGTCAGATCCTTTGATAGCTTCAATACAGAACTTGTATGAATGAAGAAATAAGGCCCATTTCACTTATCGACCATTATCTCCATTATCTGGTATACTTTTCTGGATGTACGACAATGAAATGTGGTCCGTTTGAACTCCTCCCGATACAAGTATTTTTGGAACTTCTTTATTCCATATACAATTGCTAACATGAAATAATATCATGATGCTCTGAAAGAAAAAGTAGCATTATTCTCATGGGTTGATTTTAAAAAGTCTGCAAACACACAGATATTTATATGTTTGAGAAATATATTTAGAAAATTACTTGTCATCAATATCTTACATGAATGATACATTGTACGTGAACAATTATGGCTGTGAAGTCTCATATGTCAATGAAGTTCAACAATTGTTTACATTTTGCAGTAATGATGCTACGTAATTATATGGGGGTTGTCAATGGACATGACTTTAACTGTTTGTCTGGATACGATACCAAGGAAATGAGTGTAAAATTGTTGAGAATGAATTACATCAGTACTTGTTTTAAAAAATATTCTATATTATGTGTTTAAGAATGGAAAATGCGTGATACTTCTGAAGCAGTGAAACAACAATATTATTTTTGAAAATTACTCACTCAGTTCGATTTAGTCTGTTCATGAGAGATAATTTAAAAAGTGCTACATCTCTCACACCACCTAACACCGACTTAAGCGGTATTCAATCTTTAACTCTAAAACGTCCTGGAATCAATGAATGATCCCGGGGGACCAAAAATATGGAAATGGTGAAGTGGAGTAAGTGGAAACTTTTTATGCCACACGGCATTTGAGCCTCAAAACATTTTGAAATGACTTGCATGTATCTCTATAAATCTTCGTTTATAGTAAAAACATCTTGGCAAATGAACATGGTTTCTAAACTTTTCAGTCTATTGATCGTTGAATGAGAAAAGTAACAGAACGATACGAAATACCTTATGAAATTTTGTACTTAATATATATTTTTTCCTTTTTTTGAAAAGATATAAATGAATGTACATCTGACCCTTGCAAGAATGGTGGCACCTGTCAGGATCTTGTAAATAGATACGAATGTACATGTGTTGCTGGATATAATGGATTAAACTGTGATAATAGTAAGAAATTATTTAATTCTCAAAAACAGAAATCAAATGAAATCTTAATTGATTATTTGAAACTATTTTGCCTTCTTAGATGTATTTGAATAGATCAGAACAGTTCTTCGTATACACAATTATACATATGTTCGAATTTTGTTATTCCGGCATATGTCTTTATTGATAATGTTATATGAAGATATTTAAAATATTGGGTTTTGATATAAATAACAAGGAGTGAAATGTTATTAGCAGATATCGATGAATGCTCAAGCAAACAATGCAAGAATGGTGCTTTATGAACAGATATTGTCAAATGTTATGATTATATATAGAATATTAGGTTTTGATATGAATAAATGGAAGGAAATTTTATTTACAGATATCAATGAATGCTCAAGCAACCCATGTAAGAATGGCGCTACATGTACGGATCTTGTCAATGGATATAAGTGTACATGTGTGCAAGGATACTACGGCTATGAGTGTGCTAATGGTAAGACAAAAAATATGAGTATTTATGGACACCAATCAAACTTATTGTTATTACCCCTTTATATTTTTTTAATGTTGCGTTCATTGAATTATATGATCCATAGAACCTTGCAAATATATAAGAAATTTAACTTTTAAACGATGTAGTAAGAAAAAAATTACCTTACATCAATATCTATCATTAACATATCTTTAATGAATTATTAAGCGTATGTGGACACTTGTTGATTTTTTTTCGTTTTAATTTGCAAAAATGGGGCTTCATTTAATTTATACGGAAAAGCTGTTCAAACAAACATGATGTTTAAAATTAGGTGACGAAAACGTATTTTAATTGTTAATCCATTGCTCGTTGAACAAAAAAAACGTTTTAATATGAAATGAAATATGAACCTTTCTGCTAGATATTTATTTACATATATAATTTTATGTATAGACATAAATGAGTGTTCATCTTACCCTTGTTCGAATGGTGGCACCTGTAAGGATCTTGTAAATGGATACGAATGTACATGTGTTGCTGGATATTATGGATTAAACTGTGATAATAGTAAGACATTATTTAATTCTCAAAAACAGAAATCTAATGAAATTTGAATTGATTATTTGAAACTATTTTGCCTTTTAAAATGTATTTGAATAGAATAGAACAGTTCTTTGTATACACAATTATACATATGTTCGAATTTTGTTATTCTGGCATATGTCTTTATTGATAATGTTAGATGAAGATATTTAAAATATTGGGTTTTGATATAACTAACAAGGAATGAAATGTTATTTACAGTAATCGATGAATGCTCAAGCAAACCATGCAAGAATGGTGCTTTATGAACAGATCTCGTCAAATGTTATGATTATAAAGAATATAAGGTTATTATATGAATTAGAAAAGAAATTTTATTTACAGATATCAATGAATGTTCAAGCAACCCATGTAAGAATGGCGCTACATGTACGGATCTTGTCAATGGATATAAGTGTACATGTGTGCAAGGATACTACGGCTATGATTGTGCTAACGGTAAGAAAAAAAAGAGTATTTATGAACACCAATCAGACTTATTGTTATCACCCCTTTATATTTTTTTTAATGTTGCGTTTATTGAATTATATGATCCATAGAACCTTGCAAATGCATAAGAACTTTAACTTTCAAACGATGTAGTAAGAAAATTTCCTTACATCAATATCAGTAGCATATCTTTAATGAATTATAAAGCGTTCGTGAACAATTATCGATGTAATTCTCAGGTATAAATGAAATGCATCATTTTTTTTCGTTTTAATTTGCAATAATGGTCTTTCATTTAAGTTATACGGAAAACCTGTTCAAACAAATGTGGTGTTTAAAATAAGTTGCGAAAACGTATTTTAATTTTCAATGCATTGGTCATTGAACAAGAAAACGATTTAATATTAAATGAAATATGAACTTTTCTACTAGATATTTATTTTAATATATATTTTATGTATAGATATAAATGAGTGTTCATCTGCCCCTTGCAAGAATGGTGGTACCTGTAAAGATCTTGTAAATAGATACGAATGTACATGCGTTGCTGGATATGATGGGATAAATTGTGATGATAGTAAGAAATTAATAAAACTTTAAAGAAGGAAGCTATAATGAATTTCAAAACGATATTAAATTTGATTTATATAGAACTACGTCTTTCTATACACAATAAAACGATACAACATTTGTTATTCTTAAAAAGTGTGGCAAGTCCTTTTATATATTTTTAATGAAGATATTGTTTTGATATGAATAACGTGGAAGGAAATTTTATTTACAGACATCAATGAATGTTCAAGCAGCCCATGTAAGAATGGCGCTACATGTACGGATCTTGTCAATGGATATAATTGTACATGTGTGCAAGGTTACGACGGTTATGATTGTGCTTATGGTAAGATGAAATAAAATATTTATGAACACCAATAAGTGTTGTAGTTAACCTAGGTGTCAATTTACATGTTACTTTCACTTTATTATACGATCTTCACAATTTTGAAAACACGCACGAATTTTAACTTTTTAGAGATATAGTAAGAACATTTCCTTACACCAATAACTTTTAGAAGTATAGTTTAAATTAATGATAATTCGTTGTAGAACTTAAGTCTCATATATCAATGAAATTCAACAAACTTGTGCAATAATTGTCCGACACATATACAGCTATTTTCAATGGTTATGAATGTCAATGTTTTCCGGACCTGCTGATGGCTATGAGTGTGAATTGTTAAAACTGACTCTGTCTTTTAGTTCTGCATTCCAATCAGATGTATGTTAAATATAAAAAGAGTTGGATTAAGGATGATCCTCAGAAACATGAGGCCTCAAATAACTATGAAATATGGCTGTATTGCTCAGCTGTTAGTTATCGTTGAAAGAGAAAAACATTTCTCCAAAAGAACACGGTTGTTAAAGGTGGACTCGTAATATTTAGAACAATAAGAAATTTAAACATAGAAACATATTTCTTTGCTTTATAATATCTACTTCAGTATTGAATTATCTATTGTGGTAACAACTAACTCCTTATGAGACTCGAATTTAGGCGAGCATTCTGCCTCTTAAAGCTGCACGCCTCCAGATCTCCAGAAGAGCCAACATATTTCAAGAAATTCAATCTTTAGAAAAATATATTAAGATCTAAAGAAAAGTAAAAGAGTCATCACTTAACTAATTATTTACATGTTTTGTGAGATTAATGCCTGATTTTGCAGGATCAATCACTAAAATTCTACTGCGTTACTAACGCAGTAAGAGGTATTCATGCATATTTTGACCTCTTTTTAGTAACTTATGTGAAGATTGTAAGTGCCGTTTGCAATGTGTAAATTACTTTCTTTGTTAACTTCACATTATTTTACTTTTAAATACATTTTCAAAATTTTCATGAAAATTAGCATAAATCTGGAGGCATGCTGCTTTAACCTCAACGCAATTTTCATATATCAATGCAAAACAGAAAAGAATATATTTTATTGAACTCACGTTACATTTGTAACACATAAGTATACACCAAAACAGTAATACACATTTGTAATTTAAAGGAGCTCAACTGATGTTCAAATGCCTAAAAATATAAAAGCATTCTTACATAAAGCAGCTAGTACTTTAAAAGCAAACAATAAGCAAATGATTATAAAACAATTTTCAAAGAGTGAAATTGCGTTAAATCGCTGTCCATTTGTGCATAATGTCCATAATTGTACAATAAAAAAAAATCTTGTGCTAATGATTTGTAATTCTTCACACGAGTGGTTGGTCCAGACCTACATTAAACGGTATACAAATCTTTAAAAGATAATAAATTCTAGCCCCATTTTGGAAAAAGTATAAGTAAATATCTTGTCTCCCAATAACTTCCAAACCCTCGCTTGCACGTAGACGTGATACATGACATGGTTTAATTTAATTGTATAATATCAAAAGGAAGAAAACTAATTGTAAGCACTAGTTTTAAAATATATTTATAATTAAAATTTGATTCAACTGCTGAAATGACATGTATCACTTGACAACTGCCGATTAAAACGTTTCAGAAAGCTGGCCATTTATCACTTCAACACTCAAAACATTGAACAACAAACAATTTGCATTTATATGAATTTGCAGGAATATGCAAATTTTAACAATGATAAATTAATGAAGATGACATTGCTAATAACATGAGGAGAATTTATGATGTAGCATTACACGTTGTACTGGCAGATCAATACCAATTTTGCATGAATTCTATTCCCTAGTTATGCATAAACGACCATGTATTCACTACTTTTTACGTACATATGTAACCTTGTTAATTATTTGAAAACCAAAAATTTCATATCCGCTGAATATGTGAAAATAAATCATAATGTTTAGTATACATCTATAACATGCCATTACAGACATTCATTATTATTTCAAAACAGATATAAACGAATGTAAACCCAATCCCTGCAAAAATGGTGGAAGCTGTCAGGATCGTGTAAACGGATTCACGTGTACATGTATGGCTGGTTACTTTGGTATTTATTGCTCGACAGGTTCGTCTTTCCTCATGTTTTGTTTATTATGCTATAAGATGTTTTATTCTTTAAGCCAGTACATAAAACACGTAATTATTTAAGTTGAAAAACTGTTTTATTTGATATAAGTTTGGTAACATTTGCAAATGATATTGAAATAAATTTTATATTTTCCTTTTTGATTGCACATTTTAATTATTTTAATTTCCTTTTCTTTCTTCACTGTACAGGCTGAATTATATCAAACCCAGCAGTATTTTAACTTCGCGATGTTAGACGACCTTTAGACTACTCATTATATTCTATTTAATATGGATCTATCATTAAGCCGGCCTTATAATGAATTACAAGTCATATCGTTTTGAAACGTGAAATGCCGATTAATACATAGTTCAGTTGTTATTTATGTGTAATACTAACCCCGAAATAAGATATTTGCATATTAAAAAAAATGAAGAAATAATGGTATATCGATGACTGTGTAAAATCTTAATAACCGGAAATTTTGATTAAATTATGCGTGAATATGAAATTTGTTAACTTATGTTCTACCATGATTTGATTCTATTGAAATTAACTTAAGACTTAAAGAAACATTTAAGTGTTGCCAATAAATATATATTTTTGACAAGTCCGCAACTTTTGTTTAACAGATATTAACGAATGCCAAACAAATCCATGTGAGAATAAAGGAACGTGTGAGGATAAAGTAAACGGCCGGATATGTTACTGTAAAGATGGCTATGAGGGTACAAACTGTGAAATAGGTAGGATTTCGTTTTTCTTGTGCGAAGGTATCTCACTTAATTCTTACGATTTTAATCGGCTATTTTGATTTTGATATTTCCGTTTCCTTTTTTCATTATTGTTTTCTGAAATAAAACTTTCTTCTTATTTTCAAAAAATAAGTAACATGTATAACATTGTCATATGTATAAAACAGATATCAATGAATGCTCAAGCGATCCATGCATTAATGGCGGAATTTGTAAAGATCTTGTCAATGAATACGATTGCACGTGTGCTCCAGGCTTTGAAGGACCTAACTGTAGAAATAGTAAGCATGTATAAACTTGTTTGATATATGATACATCAACAAATTTATGTTGGTAATTCATAATTCATTTAATTTCATATGTCAAATTGTCAAACCTAACGTCTTATATATTTATGTTATGCATACAATAGAGAGAATAGGAAATTCTAAAAAGTCGAAAACAGCAAAATTGAAAATGCTGCAGGTTCGGTTTGATTGCCACTGTTCATGGACGGTACCATGTATCCGAATGTAATAAAAGTCTTACATTATATCAATATATCTTTTGGCCTTCGACATTATTGAATTAAGCAAATTAAGTTTTGAAGATTTCATACCGCTTAAGTCATTGCTAGATGGCGTAATGGATGCTGCCCTTTACCATGTTCTTGTTATATCTTCAGTAGAGAATGATCTTCTGTATAACAACAGACCCATCTTTAGATTCTAACTATGGAAATCACAACTTTAACCCTTACCCTGCTTGACCTGAACATAATAAGCCTGTTCAACCAGTAGAGAGCCAGGCTATACTAGACTCAATACTGACGGTAGCTAATTGTTTTGTTTGTTTGTTGTTTGTTGTTGTTTTTTGTTGTTGGTGTTGTTGTTGTTGTTTTATTTTGGTTTTTTTTTGCTATTGCAATCCCTGAAAATTTGAATGGGTTATTTCAAGTTAAAAGCAGCGAAAATCCATGACACAAGTTCAGCGCGATCAGGAATAAATAAGTATCTAATTGCATTTGATACACATTTGTATGTTATTTGCAGATATCAATGAATGTTCAAGCAACCCATGCAAGAATGGTGGTTCATGTACAGATCTTGTCAATGGATATGAATGCACATGCATGCCCGGATACAACAGCAAAGTGTGTGATAATGGTGAGGAATAAACATTTACACTATATCCAATGCGATTATATGTATATACTTAAGAACACGTCAACAAAATACCAAGCGTACTTTATACAATTACAAAGTACATTTAGCAATTCACAAAGCAAACTAAACGCATGATTAAACGTTTTTAATGTCTGAATTTTTCAGTTATCAAATAAGAACAATATTTTTTTAAATGTCGATGGAAAAGACAAAAAGTTATAAAAAGATGTAATTTTCATTTTTGGTCATCCCGTAGCTTTTATATTTTATTGATATAAAAGAAATTTCACGATCCTGTCGTTATATATCAGTTTTAACAGCAAGGCTATTAATTTGTAAAGGTATATCAGTTTTATCCGTAAATTGTAATCGCATAACTCTATCTTATTTTTTCACATCACAATTCTATTTCAAAGTGGTTTGATTTTGCAAGAGTCAGATGTCGAATATATAAGTGTACAGACGAAATAGAAATGTGGATGAAATCGAAAATATAAAAACAGAATCCCTAAAGAAAGCAGGAAACAGCAAAATTGAAAATATTTGAATTTTAGATGAACACGTACTTTATGTCACAAGCAGTAGCGCTCCAAGTTAAAAGACAAACAATATGAGTTGCCTTTCAGTCAATATCTGTATTTAAAATTACATGTTTAGTAAATGTTCTCCCTTTGGCATTAGAGGTTATTTTAGACCTGTGCGATAAAAAGTTACTACATCGCACAATTTAGGATTACACTTGTTAATATAAGGATACCTTATATTTCTATGAGGCAATTTTGTCTTAGAAATATCAAGTTCCTTTAAAATTGAATGTTGAAAAGGAGAAAGTCAATAAATAAATATTTTGACAAGTCCGCAAAATTTGTTTTACAGATATAAACGAATGCGAAACAAATCCATGTGAGAATAAAGGAACGTGTGTGGATAAAGTTAACGGCCGGATATGTTACTGTAAAGATGGCTATGAGGGTACAAACTGTGAAATAGGTAAGATTTCGTTTTTCTTGTGCGAAGGTGTCTTACCTTAATCGGCTATGTTGATATTGTTATTGACGTTATTCATTTTTTTCAATATTTGTCTTATGAAATAAAAGCAACTTTTATTTTTTCTTTAAATAAATAACATTTATAACATTGTCATATGTATAAAACAGAAATCAATGAATGCTCAAGCAATCCATGCATTAATGGCGGAATTTGTAAAGATCTTGTCAATGAATACGATTGCACGTGTGCTCCTGGCTTTGAAGGACCTAACTGTAGAAATGGTAAACATTCATACACTTGTTTTATATATGAGACATGAACAATAATTTCTTTTTCATATATCAAAATATCAAACCTAACGTTATATATATATAATTTATGCATAGAATAGAAAAGATAGGAATCCCTAAAAGAGTTGAAAACGGCAAATTGAAAATGCTGCAGGTTCGGTTTGATTAAGCCTGCTCATGGACGGTACTATGTATCCGAATGTAATTAAAGTCTTACATTATATCAATATATCTTTTGGCCTTAGACATCATTGAATTAAGCAAATAAAGTTTTGAAAATTTCATACCGCTTAGATCATTGCTATATGACGTAAGGGATGCTGCACTTTACCACTATCTCATTATATCTTCAGTAGTGAATTGTCTTCTTTATAACAATAGACTCCTTAGAACTTAGAATCTTAGATTCTAACTATGAAAATCACAACTTTAACTCTTACCATGCTTGACGTGAACATAATAAGCCTGTTCAACCAGTAGAGAACCAGGCCATTCTGCAGTCAAGTCGGACTAGACTCCATACTGTCGGTAGCTAATTGTTTTGTTTGTTTATTGTTTCTTTTGTAGTTTACTATTAAAATCCCAGAAACTTTTAATGGACTATTCCGAGCTCAAAGCAGCGAAAATCCATGACACAAGTTCAGCGCGATTAGGAATAAATAAGTGTCTGATTGCATTTGATACGCATTTGAATTTTATTAACAGATATCAATGAATGTTCAAGCAACCCTTGCAGGAATGGTGGAACATGTACAGATCTTGTCAATGGATATGAATGCACATGTGTGCCCGGATATGACGGCAAAGTGTGTGATAATGGTGAGGAATAAACATTTACACTATATCAAATGCGATTATATGTATATATTTCAGAGCACATCAACAAAACACCAAGCGTATGTTTATACAATTACAAAGTACATGTATACATGTAGAATTAATGGCAATTTTTAAAGGAAACTAAACGCATGATAAAACGTTTTTAATGTCTTAGTTATTAAGTTATCAAATAAGAACAATAGTTTCCTAAATGTCAATAGAAAAGACAAAAAGTTATAGAATGACAGAATTTTTCATTTTGCTCATCATTTTCGCTTTAATATTTTGTTTATATAAAGGAAATTACATTATCCTGTCGTTTTATATCAGTTTTAACAGCAAGGCTATTAGTTTGTAAATGTATATCAAATTTGTCCGTAATTGTAATCGCATAACTCTATGTTATTTTTCATTTTTTTTAAAGTGATTTGTTTTTGCAAGAGTCAGATGTCGGATGTATAAGTGTACAGACGAAATCGGAAATCATTAATAGAATTGTTGATGAAATTGAAAAACAAAACAGAATCCCTAAAGAGAAAGCCGAACACAGCAAAATTGAATTTTTTTTCAGATGAATGCCTTTTCTAACCAACGTACTTTATGTCACAAGCAGTAGCACCCCAAATTAAAAGACACACAATATGAGTTGCCTTTCAGTCAATGTCTGTATATAAAATAACATTTTGTACCTTCATTTTATTATCATGGTTGCCGCCCCATATCTTACACAAATGTCTTAGAACCCATTGTAGCATTCTCAAAGAATATCCTTTTTTTTCTAAAAAAAGATTATTGATGATCCCTTCTACCAGTGCAAGGAAATTAAAGATTCTGCTCACTTTTTTAAAAAATCATATTCCCCCAAAGGATCATTGTCAGACATCCGCTTCAACAAAAAATAACAGTAAAATTGTTAAGCTTACTTTACGATTCTGTACGATTTTACCTAAATTCTGCAATGATGAATGACTTGAATGTTAAAGTAAATTTCAGTAATCAGTTTCACTAACTATATTCCGTAGGCACATTTATTTATTCAGTTACTGCATTCAAGTATGTAAATATAAAAAATATTGTAGTCACGTGCTTGATAAATTCATATCCCTCATATTTTAGCTGCATGTGACTTTTCAAAAAAATCTTTTTTAAAAAATAAAACGGTAAGTCCAAAGTCAACCGAACTTGGCAGACTTGTTCCTTGGGTAAAGGGCTTCCAAACTCGTTCAAAGAATTTGATTCCATGCAGGCATCTTCTTTTAAATTTTTTTAATTATCCAGTTCGTATAAATAAATACTATGTATACATTTTACAAATTTACAAACATATTTCAGATTATTTTAATTGTAAGAATAAACAATGATTACATCAGAAAAACGTTTTGTAGAGAAAATGTAATGTTTAACTGATTTATCATTATACTTATTAAGATTGTCAAAGTGGAAAGGTAATCTTGAGCATGATATATGTTTTAAAAGTATAAATAGATATGTTTCCGTTAATCAAAAAAGAATTGTTTCTAAGTAGAATGTTAAGAGTAATATTAACCTTTTGCCCCATGATCATATTGCGAAAAATGGACGTTTTCATTGAAAAACCTTCTGTAACAAGTTCAAACTGCTATGAAACTATGAAAAGTACTTCAATACTGATGAATCTTGGCACAAATGTTGACCAGACCTTAGCCTCTGTAACAGCATGCTCAATCGTAAATTTCCTGTTACCACGAAAAGCAGTGTTTGGGGCCTAAATAGGGCATTTTTCACTGTTTGAGGCCTCAAAAAAGGGGGGTCGAAAGCCTATATCAGGGAAAAGGTTAAATAGACCCCAGTCAGTAACGTGTGTATCATGATGTGAATATGCTTCACTGTTGTATGCTGTTATAGACATCAATCATGTTTTTTTCATTTCAGCAATGAGTCCTTTAAACTAAGTTTATATTTAATGTAATTCAAACATTCATCGAAGTTTTGTACAGTTTTCTGGTATTTATTTTTAAAGATGAAATATTTACCTAAGAGTAAGATACTAGTATAGTTTATGCAGTTTGATTTCATAATATTTTGTATATCCACATTACACAGACTGACAGGTTCGTTTAATACCAAAGCTTTGTTTGAAGAATATTTTGTTCGTAAAATAGACCTGATTTGGTACCAAAATGGGTGAACTTTTACGGCATTTCCCGGCCTTATAATGAATTACGAGTCATATGCTTTTCTGAAACGAAAAATGCCTATTTATACATATTCCAGTTGTTATTTATGTGTAAGACTTGGTCAGAAATAAGATATTTGCATATTAAAAAAAATGGGAGAATAATGGTATATGATGACTGTGTAAAATCTTAATACCGGAAATTTTGATTAGAATTATGCGTGAATATGAAATTCGTTTACTTATGTTCTACCTTGATTTTTCTATTGAAAAAAGAACTTTGCAAATTAAATAACATAATTTGAAAAGTCCGCAACATTCGTTTAACAGATATAAACGAATGCCAAACAAATCCATGTGAGAAAAAAGGAACCGTGTGAGGATAAAGTGAACGGCCGGATTATGTTACTGTAAAGATGGCTATGAGGGTACAAACTGTGAAAAAGGTAGGATTTCGTTTTTCTTGTGCAAAGGTGTCTCACTTAATTCTTAGAATCTTAATCGCTATTTTGATTTTGTTTTATCGACTTTATTCTTGTTTTGCAATATTTGTTTAATGAAATAAAAGCTTCTTTTAATTTTTGTCAAAAATAAGTAACATCTATATAACATTGTCATATGTATGAAAAAAAATTAATGAATGCTTCAAGCAAATCCATGCCATTAATGGCCGCGAATTTGAAAGATCTTTTCAATGAATACAATTGCACTTATGCCTCCCTAGCTTTGAAGGACCTAACTGTGTAAATGGTATGCATTCAATAGACTTGTTTTATATATGACACATGAAGAATAGTTTCTTTTTAATATGTCAAAAATGTCTTAATATTCATTTTATTGCATAGAAATAGAGAAAATAGGAATCCCTAAAAAGTTCAAAACGGCAATATTAAAAATGTTTGCAGGCTCGGTTTGATGAGCCTATTCATGGACGGTTCCTGTTTTCCAAATTAATAAATTCTTACATTGTATCAAATTAATCTTTTGGCCTCCGACATCATTGAATAAAAGAAAAATTAAGTTTTTGAAAATTCATACCGCTTAAGCCATTTCTAAGATGACGTAAGGGGATGCGCACTTTACTTAATCTCGTTATATCTTCAGTAGTGAATTATCTTCTGTTTAACAAATTT
>NW_026856708.1:0-18290 GCF_026571515.1 Ruditapes philippinarum
TTTTTGTCTTGCAAATTGATTAAATCTCATAATCTTACAAACTCCGCACTCATGCCGACTCTAAACGAAGATCTTCAGGTAAAAATACGGCTTAGGTCATCCAATTAAAGTACATCGGTACGAGAAAGATAAAATAAATAAAATAAAATAAAATAAAAAAAAACAATATGAAATAACATTTTGAAGTTGTGAAGAATTTAATAAGCATATCTAAAGAGTTCCCGTGTAACAAAGAATTTTTATAACAGGCATGGAATCTTTCAAAACCTTAAAAAAAGAAAGAAAAAGAACGTAATGTGGTCCTGTCGGTAGAGGTATCCAATTTGTGCTTAATATTCAAAAACAGAACCAAACAAAGTGAAATTTAAAGTTTAATATCGACATTAGAAGAACAGATCATAAGTGACATTAAATATAACAGGAAGGTTTACTAATCTATTCCATTAGTCCTTTTGTACTGGGGCAAAAGAACAGGAAATAAGTAATAATTTATTAATTGTCTTTTTTGTTTTTTGTCAATTTTGAAATATAAGGGAGACATTATGGTTTCCTTAATTTAATTCTAGATAATAAGAAAACGCTAATGACCTATGTAAAGGTGTCTTCAAAAGGGATAAGTTAATAATTTGCATAAAACATATGCGTCTACACACATAAAGGGTCATTCTATAAACAAAGACATTTCAGTTTTTCCGATGTATGTAACTTAGTTTTTGCGCCTTTCTAGGAGAGAAAGGTCATAAACAGAATCAGTTTGTTTCGTTTATAACCCAAAACAAATACTGAGATAATAAAGAAAAAAATCACCTGACATTCACTCACGTACTAAACTTGTACGAATATCACCTCATTTAACAGAATACAAATATCACTCATTTAAAACTGGTACAAATATCACTCACTGAATATCATTAACTAAAAACTCGTACAAATATTTCTCATTAAAACTACGTACGAATATCAATAATTAAAACTCGTACAATTATCACTCATTTTTAAAAACTCGTATAAATATCACTCGCCTAAAGCTCGTACAAATATCACTCACTTAAAACTCATACAAATATCACTCATTGAAAACTCGTACGAAAATCACTCATTTAAAACTCGTTCAAATATCTTTAATATAATTCACTAAAACTCGTACAAATACCACTTACTAAAAACTCGTACAAATATCACTCACTAAAAACTCGTACGAATATCACTCACTAAAAACTCGTACGAATATCACTCACTTAAACTTATACAAATCTTACTCATTTAAAACCCGCACAAATATCACTCACTTAAACTCGTGCAAAAAACACTCACTAAAAACTCGTACAAATATCACTTCACTCATTTAACACTCGTACAAATATCACTCCGTTAAAACTCGTACAAATAACACTCACTAAAAACTCGAACGAATATCACTAATTTAAAACTCGTACAAATATCACTCACTAAAAACTTGTACGAATATCACTCATTTAAAACTTCTACAAATATATCTCACTAAAATTCGTACGAATATCACTCATTAAAAACTCGTACAAATATCACTCATTAAAAACTCGTAAGAATATTACTAATTAAAAACTCATACAAATATCACTCATTAAAAACTCGTACAAATATCACTCATTAAAAACTCGTACAAATATCACTCATTAAAAACTCGTACAAATATCACTCATTGAAAAACTCGTATAAATATTACTCACTAAAAACTAATACAATATTACTCACTTAAACTCGTACAAACATCAATCATTAAAAACTAGTATAAAAATCACTCACTAAAAACTCGTATAGATATCACTCACTAAAACTCGTGACAAATATCACTCATGAAAAACTCGTACAAATATCATCAAAAAAACTCGTAAAATATTTCCTGCATTAATAAACTCGTTCGAATATCACTCTATGAAAAAGTCGGACGAAAAATTAACTAAAACTCGTACAAATTCATCACTAAAAAGTCGGTAGCAAAAAATTACTATTAAAACCGTACAAATTCACTTCTCATAAAAAATTGTACAAATATCACTCATTAAAAATCTTATACAAATGTTAACGATTCATTAATGCACATAATGTATAATAAACAGACGCAAACGAATTTCTAACAGTAAAAATAATAACTGAGTTTAAATTTATTTAATGCCCGCATCACTTAATAAACGGATTGTCCATTTGAACTTTCCCCGGTTTTTTTCGGACGGTTTTAATAAAAAAACATTTAAGCCACCCTATTTTCCTTTCATTTGCTATGTCCCAATGCTCCAAAAAAATATCACAAACATAACCCCGTGCTCTTTTGAAGCAAAACCAGGTCAACCAGTGACCTATGTAAATTATTGTTTGGTTTTATTAAAACCCTGGTCAATTCCAACTAATTACATGGCAATGCACACAATAATTAAATATTCGAAAAATTTTTTGGTAATTTCCCGTGGGAGATGTACTCCAGTGAGATTTGATTAAATAATAATTTTTGTGCCTTATGAAGAATTTAATAGCTTGTGCGGTATAGCGGGAAATAGGGGGAAAAGCCTACAGGTTAATGATTTCTAAGTGGGTTCTAACGTGTTGTGAGATTCGAGACCCGCCGTACCTCCAATGTTTTTTGGGTTTTTTTTCAAATTCTTCTTAAAACTATTTTCAACATTATGGAACTATAATTGGCTTTTATGTTGTTTCGTTTTGATTTTTAATATGATTTAAGCAATTAAACTCCTTTTAAAAAAACTTGCTTTTCATAATAAAAATTAAATGTGAAATTCGGATTAAAATTAGAAAATGTGCTTCAATTTGGTGTTAAACAACAATTTAATAAATTAGAACAATATTTTCTTAGTTTGATTCTATATATTGGTGTAGCAATATTTGGGGAAAGCACTCGGGCAATTTTAAAAATGAAAATGTGTACTGCAAAAAAAAAAAAAATGTCATTAGAGTTATGATTATATATAAGGTTCTTTTGGATTTTGTTTATTAATACTTCGGGAAGCCTGTGTCCAAATTATTGAAACATTAAAATAAAAACAATTTAAAATAATATGAATGTCTTTTTTATACAGTCCATTTTCATTAATTAGATCCTCCCTTAGCTCCATGATCTCAAATCCGCCGTTTATCCACCTTACATTTCAATGTTTACTATATACTAACAATACAATCAATACTAATGTCTGTCACCCGTAACCTGAATAGCCGATGGTCAGGGACAAATGTATGCACATCGATGTGCAGTTGCCACATGACCAGTTTGATGTAAATTCAGTTTTGTGTAATAAATATAATCTTGGATATATTTATAATATTTCAGGGTTAGTTGTTAGTATTTAGTTTAAACTTTCTAAATTATTTGTTATTATTAAATATTTAAGACAATAGAATATAATGAATTATTTGTTATTGTATAAAGTTAAGATTCTTTCTTGTTTAAACTGTTTTTGTAATTATTTTTGGCAGTTGGCCACATGAACCATGATGTATTCAGTTGTGTAATAAATATATTTGGATAGTATATATAAATTTAGTGTTTCTTTCTACATTGAGTCACATGAACTCATTTAGAAATTAACTATGCGACATGGCTACGTGACAAAAAGAGTAGGCCTTAAACAAGGCAAAGGTAGGGATCGCCTAACAGTCCCCCAGTAAGTATTAGACAATCACTCTAGCCGGTCTGTGCTATCGCGGGATGGTTGACAAGGCCTATGCATAAGCCTGGTGTTGGACTTTTCAAAACATTAATTTTTTACTATAAATTAATTCTCGTAAAACTTACACGGACAGAACCGAAGTGAAATCGAATATTTAAATGAGTGCCTATAATGTAAATTCAAAAATTGACAGGTCAATTAAATCAGACTTTTTGGTTTTATTAACCTGTCAATTCCATTCTAATTACACGGTAAATGCACAGAATATATTAATCTTCGAAAGATTCTCGGTAATTTCCGTGAGATGTACGCAGTGAGATTTGATAAAATATAATTTGTGCCTATGAAGCAATTATACTGAGCGGTATAGCGAAATAGGGTAAGCTACGGGTTATTGATTTCTAAGTGTCCTACGAGTTGTAAGATCGAGACCGCGTACCTACAATGTTTTTTTTTCTTATTATAACTATTTTCAACATTGTCGAAACTATTATTGCTTGTTATGTTGTTCGTTTTGATTTAATATGTTTAGTTCGTTTTGATTTAATATGTTTAGCAATTAAACTCCTTTCAAACAACATGCTTTCAGAATTAATATTTATAATGAATTCGGATTAGAATTAGAAAATGTCATTTCAATGTTAAACACATTACAAATCGAGACAATGTTTCTTAGTTGATTCATATATGTGTAGACAATATTGGAAGCACTCGGCCATTCCATGAAAATATACTGCAAAAATAAAGAAAAAAGAGTTAGGCCTTAAAAACAAGGGCATAAGTAGGTATGGAACTACAGACCCCTAATATATTAGATAATCACTCTACCGTCTGTGCTATCGCGGATTTGACAAGGCCTTTGCATTAAGCTGGTGTGACTTTTATAAACATTTGTTATTTACTCGATATTAATTCTCGTAAACTACACGGACAGAACCGAAGTGAAATCGAATATTTAAATGAGTGCTATAATGTATTCAAAATTGACAGTTCAATAAAATCAGACTATAATGGGTGTGTGTATATTTTAAGTCAATATTTACAAAATAGAATGTTGCAACGGTTTAAAATTACAACATCATAAATATAGCAAAAAATTTACCTTCGGACAAGACATTTAACTAATAACTATAACTAATACTTGTGGAATATTAAAGTGAAAGATATTTTTATAAATGTAAACATTGTTATAGAAACATATTATATGACACGATAGCTTTACAAAGTTCCATACTTTTAGTTTGGTTTGTCCAAGTTACATATCCATTATTAGTGAATTGTTTACCATACGAGTACTATCCTCTCTGCGTCAACATTTTCATGTACTCGGGCCTTTTAGTATTTCTAATGCTAGCATAACCTAGTGAGCCCTGTCATTGTGGGGATCAAACACGCTAATGTTACATACAATTGAACTTTCAGCCAAAGCTACGAAACCTAAATTGTTTCTATACATTGGCTATTTAATAATTATATGGAAGTGGTCCGTAGTTTTGTAGATGGTTTTCTACATCACTTATGGATCTCTTCAGCACATATGGAGCTAAAATGCAATTTTGAGCAGCGATTCCTTTCGTTTGCAACCAAATCTCAATAAATGTTTAAATGAGGATTTGTCTGAATGTTAAGCATCGGTCTGTAGTGATATTTCGTAAAATCTCTGTTTTTTTGAGTCCGTTTAGTGACATTTTCTTCATTTACATTGCATGTTTTGGACAACCCACGACGGAAACAATATATCGATAAAGACAGCATAGAAATCCAAAACAAAAATGGGTAATAAAGAGGAGAGACAGGAGGGTAGAATCATATTTCGATTTTCTTAAAAAAAAGGATTGAATTTTATATAAATGTTTAAAAAGATGAATACTTACCCTGCGATTGACCTATTTTTACAGTCACATCTGGTGTTATGCTTCACATCTGGTGCAGCGGAAATTCACATATATTTTTAACCGAACATATGGGGTTCCACCCCCGTGTCTAATCTACTGAACCGCTTTCTGTAGGCCCGATCTTCTATTTATAGAAACGAACGTTACGGTTGCGTTATAAATAGCTCCCGGACGCTGTGTTAAAGAAGGCGAAGGTAAAGATAATGAGGCAACACAAAATCAGTTTTATCGCTGAATGTCGATTTAAGAACATTTTTATGAACATTTGCCTAATATTGATTTAGGTGTGTATGTCCGCTCATGTGTTTGTGTGTGTGTGCGCGCGCGCGTGCGCATGCGTGTGTTTGTGCGTGATGTGTGTGTGTGTGTGTGTGTGCGCGCGTGTATATGTACTATGTATAAATATATTTATCAATATTTTAGGCAGCGGCATGGTTTATCTTCGATATTCCAGATTTCATGTATGGCTTGATGAGTGGCAAAGTCCTGTCTTTTGTGATGGCCATTAAGAAAATGTAAGATTTTATGTGCAGCATTTACTTGCATAACATAAAGTCGTTTTCTGTTTAGTTGTAAAAATTAACATATTATTTTTTTGTTAACCACATAAAATGATATAATTTTGTATAATTTTGAAACAATTGTTTCGTTAAAGAATGTATTGACATAGCTTACAAAGATAACAATTTCGTTATTCGTAGTCTAGTAATAAATGAAAATAAATAACTTATAATAATATTAATTAATAATTATAAATAATTAATAATAAATAACGTAAATGTATATAGTAATAAAGTTATTTTATTGTTACTTGCATTTTCATGCGTAAATTAAAGAAAAATAAACGTTAACAGTAGATATCCTAAAATCCAAAGACTTGAGACAATGTTTGACGGTGATCCAATATTATTTTCTTACGTATATGATCATGTTTTAATGAACGGTATATGTGCCAAGTTCAAATATATAATATGAGCCGCGTCACGAAAAAACCAACACAGTGGGTTTGCGACCAGCATAGATCCAGACCAGTTTTACTCGCAGAAGACTACACACTGGTTTCGAGCTCCGTACATGAAGATAATATTTCAATACTCTATACAAGAAGCCCGATAAAACATTGCAAATGGTGAATTCAATACATATACCAGTAAAAATCTACTATAATACAGTTTTTGATAAAATATTACTAATTCTCATTTGTAAGCTGTGTTGATTTATTGATGGTGTTCAAACATACTTTTGTCAGCATTTTACGATTTTTTCAATCAACACTTCCATTGTCAGGCTGGTCATTTACTTTAAAGAGGGTGGAGAAAAGCAAGGGAATGACCCCAATACCTTTTGTGTCGTTACGAATGTGACCTCAGAAGAGAAAACACGTTTTTCTTTCAAATTCCAAACAAATGACAGCATGAAGGTAATGTTTTTATATTCATATTTAAAAGATCCTAAAATATAAAGAAATTTTAATTCTTATTTAAAATAATGCTTAGCACAAAATTTAACATTTATTCGATAACAGTTTACAGAATCCTTTGTTGGTGGCGGTGTTGTTAACGCGTCAGACTAGTAATCTAAGGATTGCTGATCGCGTGGGTTCAAACCCAGTCTTATTCAAACCGTTGTTTCCTTGAGTAACAAACTACATTCATTGCTTATTACTGGTTGGTTCCAGGCACGGATTCGAGAGTGTTTCAATAAGCTTTTAGTTTCCATCACAATCGAACTAAAATAAATTTGTATAAACAAACTGAATCCTTAAATTACTTGCTAGATAATGGACACACCGTAGATGAAGGTGAAAAATAACTGATACCTGTATTTCAAGAAAATGTCAGTTTCATCCCATTACTCTTTTTAACAGAGATTTTCTTAAAGGAACTCCACTAAGGTCGAAAAGCTTAAAAATATAAAATTTGATTTTTACATAGATCTATTGGGGCGCTCAAAACAGAAATATATTCAAAAGAAAATTTTAAAATATACTTAGAAATAAATTAAAACTCATATTTGTGTGTGGGTTTTTTTCTTTGCCCGATTTGAGTGACATGCGTTGCAACGCTGTTTAATTTTGGATAATTTTTCACAATAAGAATAATCTGTCCGGAATAACAGTGAGCGAATGATCAGAAAGTATGCACACAGGTTATTTGTCTAAACCTTCATCTAGAACATTAATCTCCAAAAACTATGTATAGACCCGTCATGTCTAAAAACATCAGTGGAGTCCCTTTAAGACACATTACCAATATGGCAGTAGAACCATTAAATATAATTAAACTTTTACTTAAATGCACTCATGCATGACTATAACTTTAATGTGCTATTTTTAACCATCTTTTAACTTACAATTTATGTATTGGAACAGAATATAACACAACACAACAGAATGGAACAAAACTTTATCTCTATCATGCAGTTTAGTTCTATTTACAGTCTCACCATGTTTGTAATGAGTACAAAAAATCATCCTTATTAATTAATTTTCTTTCTCTTTTAGGTCATCATCGATAATACGGACATGTGCTCGCTTAAGCTAGAGATGGGTAATCTTGGCAACATTAAGCAAGTGGTAGTGTCCAATCCAGTGCAATCATTTTCTTACTTTTAACATAACAATGTATGATTAATACAATTAATGTGAATAATGCCTCGATGAGCGTTTTTTTTTCTGTCTCTCGGTATGATATTTTAACTGTTCCCCAAAAACATGTGTGTTTTTCTCTTTTTATTCTAATACCACTATGAATTGAAAATTTAAAATAACTGTAACAAAACTGAACAAAACTTACTTTACATTTTTCTAAACGATACACTGTTGAAAAGTTACTTTTGTTTTACTCTTTATTCAAATCCTGATGTCTAAAAGTCATAAAGCATTTAAGATATTGATCAGCCTGTTTGGCTTCTTGCTGGTGGTTCTAGGTCGCGTGGGGGATGCGTTCATTGGACGCCGCCCTTCCTTGTTGATCTTGTTTTTTCATATTTTGTCACTAACACGTTGAGTTCTTCTTAAATCAGCTTCATTGATAAAATATTAAAACCTTATCTCAGTTTGTGTCGTTTATTTAACTGATTAGCTTCTACATGTACCAATTAATTTTAATTTGCAACCGGATGTTTCACCCTAATGTTTATATTCATTCTTCAACTAAAGGTGGTTTTAGGGGACGAGTCAGGAGGCATACTCGATTTAGGCCATGGACAGTACTTTTGGAAAAAAATAAACATTTTAGTAGCTTTGTATGCGTTAATGACTCTCAAAAATAGAAGTGAAAAGTTAAAAATAAAGCATGGAATTAATTTTGCGATAAATTTCAGCGTATGACTAATAGTTATTCTAATTAGGCATTTTGAAATTGTCAGTGATCAGTTATTTAGTTTAGAGAAATCGGGTAAATTCTGGTTTATCATCAATTTTCATGAATACTCCCCATAGTATGTCCTCAAATTGATTTATTCCATGTGTTATTATGATGATTGTTTGTTGTTGTTTGTTGCTGTTTTTGATTTTTTTTTGTTTTTGTTTTTGGAGCAACTAATGTTTTATTTATTAACCGTTCATTTGAATAATTCGGGTTGAAAATTGGTTTATAATAAAGCTAGTGAACCTATTATCATCTCTTTTTTTTTTATCCTACAGCGGTTTAAACCCTTAACCTAATGAATTGAATTTATTTAACGGATTTGCACAGCTTGTACTTGGAATGTTCCTTTAAAAGTTTAAGGGATTTCAAAATTATAATATACATGTTACAAACAGAATAGAGCCTGATCTGGCTCGATGTTGCCGATTACTTTTGGTTCCAATGGGTTCATGACCATTACTTCATTGCTATGAAGACCCGCTTATATTTCGTAGAACTATAGCTTAAAATTGTTAAAGTCTTCAAGTCTGTTTGACAAGCGAAGCGACCATTTATCTAATTCATTCTACTTACTGGATTCCGACTATATACCGGACAATCGATATCTTAATTACATATAATATTCTGTGTAAAGTACGAGATGAATTTCATAGTGTTCACGTTTTGTTAATGTCGTCTGCAAATTGATTGAATACCTCATAAATGCCTTAAAACTCACGCACTCATGCACACTCTAAACGAAGATCTTCAGGTATAAAATACGGCTTAGGTCATCCAATATAAGTGACATCTACGAGAAAGATGAAAATAAAATAAAATAAAATAAAAAATAAAACAATATGAAATAACATTTTGAAGTTGTGAAGAATTTATAAGCATATCTAAAGAGTTCCCGTGTAACAAAGAATTTTTATAACGGCATGGAATCTTTCAAACCTTAAAAAAAGAAAAAGAACGTAATGTGGTCCTGTCCGGTAGAGGGTATCCAATTTGTGCTTAATATTCGAAAACAGAACCAAACAAAGTGAAAATTTAAAGGTTTAATATCGACATTAGAAGAACAGATCATAAGTGACAATAAATATTAACAGGAAGGTTACTAATCTATTCCCATTAGTCCTTTTGTACTGGGCAAAGAACAGGAAATAAGTAATAATTTATTAATTGTCTTTTTTGTTTTTTGTCAATTTTGAAATATTTAGGGAGACATTATGGTTTCCTTAATTTAATTCTAGGATAATAAGAAAACGCTAATGACCTATGTAAAGGTGTCTTCAAAAGGGATAAGTTAATAATTTGCATAAAACATATGCGTCTACACACATAAAAGGGTCATTCTATAAACAAAGACATTTCAGTTTTCCGATGTATGTAACTTAGTTTTTGCGCCTTTCTAGGAGAGAAAGGTCATAAAAGAGATCAGTTTGTTTCGTTTATAACCCAAAACAAAATACTAGATAATAAAGAAAAAAATCACCTGACATTCACTCACTAAAAACTTGTACGAATATCACTCATTTAAAACAGATACAAATATCACTCATTTAAAACTGGTACAAATATCACTCACTGAATATCATTAACTAAAAACTCGTACAAATATTTCTCATTAAAACTCGTACGAATATCAATAATTAAAAACTCGTACAATTATCACTCATTAAAAACTCGTATAAATATCACTCGCTAAAGCTCGTACAAATATCACTCACTAAAACTCATACAAATATCACTCATTGAAAACTCGTACGAAAATCACTCATTTAAAACTCGTTCAAATATCTTTAATATAATTCACTAAAACTCGTACAAATACCACTTACTAAAAACTCGTACGAATATCACTCACTAAAAACTCGTACGAATATCACTCACTTAAACTTATACAAATCTTACTCATTTAAAACCCGCACAAATATCACTCACTTAAACTCGTACAAATAACACTCACTAAAAACTCGTACAAATATCACTTCACTCATTTAACACTCGTACAAATATCACTCCGTACAAAACTCGTACAAATAACACTCACTAAAAACTCGTTCAAATATCACTCATTTAAAACTCGTTCAAATATCATTCACTAAAAACTCGTACAAATATCACTCACTAAAAACTAGTACAAATATCACTTTCTAAAAACTAGTACAAATATCACTCACTAAAAACTCGCACAAATATCACTCATTAAAAACTCGTACGAATGTCACTCATGAAAAAACTCGTACAAATATCACTCATTGAAAACTCGTATAAACATTACTCATTAAAAACTCGTACGAATATCACTCATTTAAACTCGTACAAATATCACTCATTGAAAACTCGTATAAATATTACTCACTAAAAACTAATACAATATTACTCACTTAAACTCGTACAAACATCAATCATTAAAAACTAGTATAAAAATCACTCACTAAAAACTCGTATAGATATCACTCACTAAAACTCGTACAAATATCACTCATGAAAAACTCGTACAAATATCACTCATTAAAAACTCGTACAAATATCACTCATTAATAAACTCGTTCGAATATCACTCATGAAAAAGTCGTACGAATAATTCACTAAAACTCGTACAAATATCACTCACTAAAAAGTCGTACAAAAATTACTATTAAAACTCGTACAAATTTCACTCATAAAAAAACTCGTACAAATATCACTCATTAAAACTCTTACAAATGTGACGAATTCATTATGCACATAATGTAGTAATAAACAGACGCAACGAATTTCTAACAGTAAATACTATAACTGAGTTTAATTTATTTAATGCCCGCATCACTTATAAACGGATGTCATTTGACCTTTCCGGTTTTTCGTAGCGGAACATTTAGCCACACCTATTCCTTTCATTGCTATGTCAACTGCTCACAAACAGTATCACAAACATAACCACGTGCTCTTTTGAGCAAACCAGGTCAACCAGTGACTATGTATTATTGTTTGGTTTTATTAACCTGTCAATTCCATACTAATTACATGGTCAATGCACACAATATATTAATCTTCGAAAAATTTTCGGTAATTTCCGTGAGATGTACTCAGTGAGATTTGATTAAATATAATTTGTGCCTATGAAGCAATTATACTGTGCGGTATAGCGAAATAGGGAAAGCTACAGGTTAATGATTTCTAAGTGTTCTACGTGTTGTGAGATCGAGACCGCGTACCTCCAATGTTTTTTGGGTTTTTTTTCTTCTTCTTATAACTATTTTCAACATTATCGGAACTATAATTGCTTGTTATGTTGTTCGTTTTGATTTAATATGTTTAGCAATTAAACTCCTTTTAAAAAACATGCTTTCATAATAAAAATTAAATGTGAATTCGGATTAAAATTAGAAAATGTCGCTTCAATGGTGTTAAACACAATATAAATTGAGACAATATTTCTTAGTTGATTCATATATATGTGTAGACAATATTGGAAGCACTCGGCAATTTTCATGAAAATGTACTGCAAAAATAAAAAAATGTCATAGAGTTATGATTATATAGTAAGTGTCTTTGTGATTTGTTATTAATCTTCGGGAGCCTGTGTCACAATTATTGAACATTATCAATAAAACAATTAAAATTATATGAAGTGTCGTTTTTATATACAGTCCATTTCATTAATTACAATCCATCTTACTCCATGATCTCAAATCCCGTTATCCACCTTACATTTCATGTTAACTATATACTAACAATACAATCATACTAATCTGTCACCCGTAACTGAATCGCCGATGGTCAGGTGACAAATGTATGCATCGATGCAGTTGCCACATGACCATTGATGTATTCAGTTGTGTAATAAATATATCTTGGATATATATATATTTCAGGTTAGTTAGTTAGTATTTAGTTTAACTTTCTAAATTATCTTGTTATTATTAAATATTTAAGACAATAGAATAATGAATTATTTGTTACTTGTATAAGTTTAATTACTATTCTGTTTAACTGTTTTTGTAATTATTGTTTGGCAGTTGCCACATGACCATTGATGTATTCAGTTGTGTAATAAATATATCTTGGATATATATATATTTCAGTGTTCTTTCTACATTGAGTCACATGAACTCATTAGAAATATATGCCGACTGGCTACGTCGACAAAAAGAGTAGGCCTTAAAACAACGGCAAAAGTAGGGATCGAACTACAGTCCCCCAGTATATTAGACAATCACTCTACCGTCTGTGCTATCGCGGATTTGACAAGGCCTATGCATGAAGCTGGTGTGACTTTTCAAAACATTAATTTTTTACTCCATATTAATTCTCGTAAACTACACGGACAGAACCGAAGTGAAATCGAATATTTAAATGAGTGCTATAATGTATTCAAAATTGACAGGTCAATAAAATCAGACTTGTTTGGTTTTATTAACCTGTCAATTCCATTCTAATTACACGGTAAATGCACAGAATATATTAATCTTCGAAAGATTCTCGGTAATTTCCGTGAGATGTACGCAGTGAGATTTGATAAAATATAATTTGTGCCTATGAAGCAATTATACTGAGCGGTATAGCGAAATAGGGTAAGCTACGGGTTATTGATTTCTAAGTGTCCTACGAGTTGTAAGATCGAGACCGCGTACCTACAATGTTTTTTTTTTCTTATTATAACTATTTTCAACATTGTCGAAACTATTATTGCTTGTTATGTTGTTCGTTTTGATTTAATATGTTTAGTTCGTTTTGATTTAATATGTTTAGCAATTAAACTCCTTTCAAACAACATGCTTTCAGAATTAATATTTATAATGAATTCGGATTAGAATTAGAAAATGTCATTTCAATGTTAAACACATTACAAATCGAGACAATGTTTCTTAGTTGATTCATATATGTGTAGACAATATTGGAAGCACTCGGCCATTTCCATGAAAATATACTGCAAAAATAAAGAAAAAGAGTAGGCCTTAAAACAAGGGCATAAGTAGGTATGGAACTACAGACCCCTAATATATTAGATAATCACTCTACCGTCTGTGCTATCGCGGATTTGACAAGGCCTTTGCATTAAGCTGGTGTGACTTTTATAAACATTTGTTATTTACTCGATATTAATTCTCGTAAACTACACGGACAGAACCGAAGTGAAATCGAATATTTAAATGAGTGCTATAATGTATTCAAAATTGACAGTTCAATAAAATCAGACTATAATGGGTGTGTGTATATTTTAAGTCAATATTTACAAAATAGAATGTTGCAACGGTTTAAAATTACAACATCATAAATATAGCAAAAAATTTACCTTCGGACAAGACATTTAAAAAAAATATAGTTCTGTATAAACGCACGAGTCTGTGGTGAATCAACAATATGAGGGATAGTAGCTTTATTATATTAACAAACAGAACATACTTTTTTATTTGGAAGACGCAGATTACAAAAATATTAAATTCTACAAATTTATAACAAGATTATAAACAGTGGGAATGGTCAATACATAACTGGAAAAGAACATTTATTATACAAAATATTTCTTATGGGTATTGACTAATTCTAGGCTGATCTTACATTAAAAAATTGTGTTTCAATTTTTATTCTTTTTATGTAGGAATGTTGTTGTTGTTTTTTTTTTTTTTTTAGCTCGCTTGTGGTCAAGGTGAGGTATAGTGATGGGGCTATGTCCGGCGTCCGTCGTCGTGCATCGTGCGTCAACAATTGGGTTGTTAACAGTCTAGCAGTCACAGTTTTGATTGGATCATCATCAAACTTTGTCAGAATGTTTGTCTCAATGAAATACAGATCGAGTTCGAAGATGGGTTATCTCGGGTCAAAAACTAGGTCACAGGAGCTAAAAATAGAAAAAGCTTGTTAACACTCTAGAGGCTGCAGTTTTCATCCAAATATTCTGTAAATTTGTCAGGAAGGTTGTTTAATGATATCTAGGTCAAGTTCGAAGATGGGTCATCTCCGATCAAAAACTAGGTCACAGGAGCTAAAAATAGAAAAAGCTTGTTAACACTCTAACAATTGGGTTGTTAACAGTCTAGCAGTCACAGTTTTGATTGGATCATCATCAAACTTTGTCAGAATGTTTGTCTCAATGAAATACAGATCGAGTTCGAAGATGGGTCATCTCCAGTCAAAAACTAGGTCACAGGAACTAAAAATAGAAAAAGCTTGTTAACACTCTAGAGGCTGCAGTTTTCATCCAAATATATTGGAAATTTGTCAGGAAGGTTGTTTTGATGATTTCTAGTTCAAGTTCGAAGATGGGTCATCTCCGGTCAAAAACTAGGTCACAGGAGCTAAAAATAGAAAAAGCTTGTTAACACTCTAGTGGCTGCAGTTTTCATCCAAATATTCTGGAAATTTGTCAGGAAGGTTGTTTCGATGATATCTAGGTCAAGTTCGAAGATGGGTCATCTCCGGTCAAAAACTAGGTCACAGGAGCTAAAAATAGAAAAAGCTTGTTAACACTCTAGTGGCTGCAGTTTTCATCCAAATATTCTGGAAATTTGTCAAGAAGGTTGTTTTGATGATTTCTAGGTCAAGTTCGAAGATGGGTCATCTCCGGTCAAAAACTAGGTCACAGGAGCTAAAAATAGAAAAAAGCTTGTTAACACTCTAGTGGCTGCAGTTTTCATCCAAATATTCTGGAAATTTGTCAAGAAGGTTGTTTTGATGATTTCTAGGTCAAGTTCGAAGATGGGTCAACTCCGATCAAAAACTAGGTCACAGGAGCTAAAAATAGAAAAAGCTTGTTAACACTCTAGAGGCTGCAGTTTTCATCCAAATATTCTGGAAATTTGCCAGGAAAGTTGTTTTGATGATATCTAGGTCAAGTTCGAAGATGGGTCATCTCCGCTCAAAAACTACGTCACAGGAGCTAAAAATAGAAAAAGCTTGTTAACACTCTAGTGGCTGCAGTTTTTCATCCAAATATTCTGGGAAATTTGTTAAGAAGGTTGTTTTGATGATTTCTAGGTCAAGTTCGAAGATGGGTCATCTCCGCTCAAAAACTAGGTCACAGGAGCTAAAAATAGAAAAAGCTTGTTAACACTCTAGTGGCTGCAGTTTTCATCCAAATATTCTGGAAATTTGTCAGGAAGGTTGTTTCGATGATATCTAGGTCAAGTTCGAAGATGGGTCATCTCCGGTCAAAAACTAGGTCACAGGAGCTAAAAATAGAAAAAGCTTGTTAACACTCTAGTGGCTGCAGTTTTCATCCAAATATTCTGGAAATTTGTCAAGAAGGTTGTTTTGATGATTTCTAGGTCAAGTTCGAAGATGGGTCATCTCCGGTCAAAAACTAGGTCACAGGAGCTAAAAATAGAAAAAGCTTTTTAACACTCTAGTGGCTGCAGTTTTCATCCAAATATTCTGGAAATTTGTCAAGAAGGTTGTTTTGATGATTTCTAGGTCAAGTTCGAAGATGGGTCAACTCCGATCAAAACTAGGTCACAGGAGCTAAAAATAGAAAAAGCTTGTTAACACTCTAGAGGCTGCAGTTTTCATCCAAATATTCTGGAAATTTGCCAGGAAAGTTGTTTTGATGATATCTAGGTCAAGTTCGAAGATGGGTCATCTCCGGTCAAAAAACTAGGTCACAGGAGCTAAAAATAGAAAAGCTTGTTAACACATTAGGGGCTGCAGTTTTCATCCAAATATTCTGGAAAATTGTCAGGAAGTTTGTTTTTGATGATTTTTAGGTCAAGTTCGAAGATGGGTCATCTCCGGTCAAAAACTAGGTCACAGGAGCTTAAAATAGAAAAAGCTTGTAAACACTCTAGTGGCTGCAGTATTGATTCAAATATTCTGGAAATTTGTCAGGAATGTTGTTTTTGATGATTCTGGGTCAAGTTCGAAGATAGGTCATCTCAGGTCAAAAACTAGGTCACAGGAGCTAAAAATAGAAAAAGCTTGTTTACACTCTAGTGGCTGCAGTTTTGATTCAAATATTCTGGAATTTGTCAGGAAGGTTGTTTTGATGATTTCTGGGTCAAGTGCTAAGATTGGTCATGTCCAGTCAAAACTAGGTCACAGGAGCTAAAAATAGAAAAATCTTTTTAACAGTCTGCAGTTTTGATCCAAATTTCCTGGAAATTTATCAGGAAGGTTGTTTTGATGATTTTTAGGTCAAGTTTGAATATGGGTCGTGTCCGGTCAAAAATTAGGTCACATTGCCCAAATATGGAAAAATCTTTATAACACACTTGAGGTCACATGTTTGACTCAGTTGTCATCAAACTTGGCCATGATGCTTGTTTAAGACATTGCTTGGATGCGATTGTGTCAGGTGAGCGATCCAGGCCATCATGGCCCTCTTGTTTTATTTTAATTTTATTAATGCGATTCGATTGAAATAAAAGTTGCCACTGATTGCACACAGAAAATTTATAGTGAAAATGTAATTAAGATTGTTAGGTTTAGTGTTTTAAATAAAAACGGAAAATAAAGTTGAAGAAAAGGGGAAAATATAATAATAATAATAATATAATAATAATAATAATAATAATAATAATAATAAATAATGCGTAGTATTAAATTGACGATTTCAATAGTCATATCAGCATTTTTAAAACATACATGTATAACACAACAGCATGGAGCATGAAAAGTATTGAACTGACGAATATACTATTTCAGTAAACATGGTATAAATGAAGAGTCCCATGAATGCTTGAAATAAAATGCACTGACAGATGAGGGGAGATAACAAAAATAGCTTATCTTGACATAGTCAATTTAATTAAATGTGAAGGAAAAATATTACAATATAAAGACTAGATCGTGTGGTGATGATTAGTCAATGTATTTTATCATGTATTTATTAAAAAAGTATTCAGATTTGAGGGAACCGGTGGTCTCCGCCTACTCTATCGTGAAGTAAAGAGGGATATATATATAGAAGAGCTGACGAAGAATTGAGTGATCCAAAGGAACATAACCTTGTTAATGTGAAGTCTGGTTATTTATAAAATCTCGATTCAACTTCATTAGTCCTCTTATCAAGGTAGTGTATTACATTATGGGTAAAAAAGATAAGATAAGTAATATTTTGTATAGAACTCCCTTATTGCTCTATAAAAATGCACATGGATGTACTTAAATTTTCTATGTTCATGGCAATGTGAATAATGTGGGTAAGCCTGTTTTCTTTCGGTTAGAACTGAAACCTGGAACTCTTAGTTTTATTCAAATGTCCTTTAATGTCTGTTAACCACTGTTTACATACAGCGTTCACCGGAAATAGCCCAAGAAAAACGTCGAAAACGAAAGTAAAAAGGTTTACGTCGACTTCACCCAAGGTAATGTTTCAGCTAGTTTAACTATAATTTTGATAGTGGAAATTTTTTTTTATATATATAATTTCATCGGTGGTTTTGTATTTGGTACCTTAT